>NW_027526492.1:1200000-1500000 GCF_052857255.1 Amblyomma americanum | reverse complement strand
GATGTGTTGTGATTTAGCTCGTTTCGGTCTAAAACAGCTTGTTTCGTTGTATTAAGCAAGAATACATGCTTTTCGCGCAGTTATAAGAGAAAAAGTTTTGACGAGTATCACGTGGATACTTGTAAAACCGAAGTGTTCAGATTTAGCTCGTTTCGGTCTAAAACAGCTTGTTTCGTTGTATTAAGCACGAATACATGCTTTTCGCGCAGTTATAAGAGAAAACTTTTTGACGAGTATCACGTGGAACACTTGTATTACCGATGTGTTGTGATTTAGCTCGTTTCGGTCTAAAACAGCTTGTTTCGCTGTATTAAGCAAGAATACATGCTTTTCGCGAAGTTATAAGTGAAAAAGTTTTGACGCGTATCAGAGGAACACTTGTAAAACCGATGTGTTGTGATTTAGCTCATTTCGGTCTAAAACAGCTTGTTTCGTAGTATTAAGCAAGAATACATGCTTTTCGCGCAGTTAAAAGAGAAAAAGTTTTGACGCGTGTCACAGGGACACTTGTAAAACCGATGTGTTCAGATTTAGCTCGTTTCGGCCTAAAACAGCTTGTTTCGTTGTATTAAGCACGAATACATGCTTTTCGCCCAGTTATAAGAGAAAAAGTTTTGACGAGTATCACGTGGAACACTTGTAATACCGATGTGTTGTGATTTGGCTCGTTTCGGTCTAAAACAGCTTGTTTCGTTGTATTAAGCAAGAATACATGCTTTTCGCGCAGTTATAAGAGAAAAAGTTTTGACGCGTATCAGAGGAACACTTGTAAAACCGATGTGTTCAGATTTAACTCTTTTCGGACTAAAACAGCTTGTTTCGTTGTATTAAGCACGAATACATGCTTTTCGCGCAGTTATAAGGGAAAAAGTTTTGACGCGTATCACATGGACACTTGGAAAACCGATGTGTTCAGATTTAGCTCGCTTTGGACTAAAACAGCTTGTTTCGTTGTATTAGGCACGAATACATGCTTTTCGCGCAGTTATAAGAGAAAAAGTTTTGACGCGTATCAGAGGAACACTTGTAAAACCGATGTGTTGTGATTTAGCTCGTTTCGGTCTAAAACAGCTTGTTTCGCTGTATTAAGCACGAATACATGCTTTTCGCGCAGCTATAAGAGAAAAAGTTTAGACGCGTATCAGAGGAACAATTGTAAAACCGATGTGTTGTGATTTAGCTCGTTTCGGTCTAAAACAGCTTGTTTCGCTGTATTAAGCAGAAATACATGCTTTTCGCGCAGTGATAAGAGAAAAAGCTTTAAAGGCGTGTCACAGGGACACTTGTAAAACCGATGTGTTCAGATTTACCTCGTTTCGGTCTAAAACAGCTTGTTTCGTTGGACTAAGCACGAATACATGCTTTTCGCGCAGCTATAAGAGAAAAAAGAGTTGACGCGTATCAGAGGAACACTTGTAAAACCAATGTGTAGTGATTTAGCTCGTTTCGGTCTAAAACAGCTTGTTTCGCTGTATTAAGCAAGAATACATGCTTTTCGCGCAGTTATAAGAGAGAAAAATTTGACGCGTATGAGAGGAACACTTGTAAAACCGATGTGTTGTGATTTAGCTCGTTTTGGTCTAAAACAGCTTGTTTCGCTGTATTAAGCAAGAATACATGCTTTTCGCGCAGTTATAAGAGAAAAAGTTTTGACGCGTATTAGAGAGACACTTGTAAAACCGATGTGTTGTGATTTAGCTCTTTTCGGTCTAAAACAGCTTGTTTCGTTGTATTAAGCAAGAATACATGCTTTTCGCGCAGTTATAAGAGAAAAAGTTTTGACGAGTATCATGTGGATACTTGTAAAACCGATGTGTTCAGATTTAGCTCGTTTTGGTCTAAAACAGCTTGTTTCGTTGTATTAAGCACGAATACATGCCTTTCGCGCAGTTAGAAGAGAAAAAGTTTTGACGAGTATCAGGTGGAACACTTGTAATACCGATGTGTTGTGATTTAGCTCGTTTCGGTCTAAAACAGCTTGATTTGCTGTATTAAGCAAGAATACATGCTTTTCGCGCAGTTATAAAAGAAAAAGTTTTGACGCGTATCAAAGGAACACTTGTAAAACCGATGTGTTGTGATTTAGCTCATTTCGGTCTAAAACAGCTTGTTTCGCTGTATTAAGCAAGAATACATGCTTTTCGCGCAGTTATAAGAGAAAAAGTTTTGACGAGTATCACGTGGATACTTGTAAAACCGATGTGTTCAGATTTAGCTCGTTTCGGTCTAAAACAGCTTGTTTCGTTGTATTAAGCAAGAATACATGCTTTTCGCGCAGTTATAAGAGAAAAAGTTTTGACGCGTATTAGAGAGACACTTGTAAAACCGATTTGTTGTGATTTAGCTCGTTTCGGTCTAAAACAGCTTGTTTCGTTGTATTAAGCAAGAATACATGCTTTTCGCGCAGTTATAAGAGAAAAAGTTTTGACGAGTATCACGTGGATACTTGTAAAACCCATGTGTTCAGATTTAGCTCGTTTCGGTCAAAAACAGCTTGTTTCGTTGTATTAAGCACGAATACATGCTTTTCGCGCAGTTAAAAGAGAAAAAGTTTTGACGAGTATCACGTGGAACACTTGTAATACCGATGTGTTGTGATTTAGCTCGTTTCGGTCTAAAACAGCTTGTTTCGCTGTATTAAGCAAGAATACATGCTTTTCGCGTCGTTATAAGAGAAAAAGTTTTGACGCGTATCAGAGGAACACTTGTAAAACCGATGTGTTGTGATTTAGCTCATTTCGGTCTAAAACAGCTTGTTTCGCTGTATTAGGCAAGAATACATGCTTTTCGCGCAGTTATAAGAGAAAAAGTTTTGACGCGTATCAGAGGAACACTTGTAAAACCGATGTGTTGTGATTTAGCTCGTTTCGGTCTAAAACAGCTTGTTTCGCTGTATTAAGCAAGAATACATGCTTTTCGCGCAGTTATAAGAGAAAAAGTTTTGACGCGTATTAGAGGAACACTTGTAAAACCGATGTGTTGTGATTTAGCTCGTTTCGGTCTAAAACAACTTGTTTCGCTGTATTAAGCAAGAATACATGCTTTTCGCGCAGTTATAAGAGAAAAAGTTTTGACGCGTATCAGAGGAACACTTGTAAAACCGATGTGTTCAGATTTAGCTCGTTTCGGTCTAAAACAGCTTGTTTCGTTGTATTAAGCACGAATACATGCTTTTCGCGCAGTTATAAGAGAAAAAGTTTTGACGAGTATCACGTGGAACACTTGTAATACCGATGTGTTGTGATTTGGCTCGTTTCGGTCTAAAACAGCTTGTTTCGTTGTATTAAGCAAGAATACATGCTTTTCGCGCAGTTATAAGAGAAAAAGTTTTGACGCGTATCAGAGGAACACTTGTAAAACCGATGTGTTCAGATTTAACTCTTTTCGGACTAAAACAGCTTGTGTCGTTGTATTAAGCACGAATACATGCTTTTCGCGCAGTTAAAAGGGAAAAAGTTTTGACGCGTATCACATGGACACTTGGAAAACCGATGTGTTCAGATTTAGCTCGTTTTGGTCTAAAACAGCTTGTTTCGCTGTATTAAGCACGAATACATGCTTTTCGCGCAGTTATAAGGGAAAAAGTTTTGACGCGTATCACATGGACACTTGGAAAACCGATGTGTTCAGATTTAGCTCGTTTCGGTCTAAAACAGCTTGTTTCGTTGTATTAAGCACGAATACATGCTTTTCGCGCAGTTAAAAGAGAAAAAGTTTTCACGAGTATCACGTGGAACACTTGTAATACCGATGTGTTGTGATTTAGCTCGTTTCGGTCTAAAACAGCTTGTTTCGCTGTATTAAGCAAGAATACATGCTTTTCGCGCCGTTATAAGAGAAAAAGTTTTGACGCGTATCAGAGGAACACTTGTAAAACCGATGTGTTGTGATTTAGCTCGTTTCGGTGTAAAACAACTTGTTTCGTAGTATTAAGCAAGAATACATGCTTTTCGCGCAGTTATAAGAGAAAAAGTTTTGACGCGTATTAGAGAAACACTTGTAAAACCTTTGTGTTGTGATTTAGCTCGTTTTGGTCTAAAACAGCTTGTTTCGCTGTATTAAGCAAGAATACATGCTTTTCGCGCAGTTATAAGAGAAAAAGTTTTGACGCGTGTCACAGGGACACTTGTAAAACCGATGTGTTCAGATTTAGCTCGTTTCGGTCTAAAACAACTTGTTTCGTTGTGTTAAGCACGAATACATGCTTTACGCGCAGTTATAGAAGAAAAAGTTTTGACGCCTATTAGAGAGACACTTGTAAAACCGATGTGTTATGATTTAGCTCGTTTCGGTCTAAAACAGCTTGTTTCGTTGTATTAAGCAAGAATACATGCTTTTCGCGCAGTTATAAGCGAGAAAGTTTTGACGAGTATCACGTGGATACTTGTAAAACCGATGTGTTCAGATTTAGCTCGTTTTGGTCTAAAACAGCTTGTTTCGTTGTATTAAGCAAGAATACATGCTTTACGCGCAGTTATAGAAGAAAAAGTTTTCGCGCGTATCAGAGAGACACTTGTAAAACCGATGTGTTGTGATTTAGCTCGTTTCGGTCTAAAACAGCTTGTTTCGTTGTATTAAGCAAGAATACATGCTTTTCGCGCAGTTATAAGAGAAAAAGTTTTGACGAGTATCACGTGGATACTTGTAAAACCGAAGTGTTCAGATTTAGCTCGTTTCGGTCTAAAACAGCTTGTTTCGTTGTATTAAGCACGAATACATGCTTTTCGCGCAGTTATAAGAGAAAACTTTTTGACGAGTATCACGTGGAACACTTGTATTACCGATGTGTTGTGATTTAGCTCGTTTCGGTCTAAAACAGCTTGTTTCGCTGTATTAAGCAAGAATACATGCTTTTCGCGGAGTTATAAGAGAAAAAGTTTTGACGCGTATCAGAGGAACACTTGTAAAACCGATGTGTTGTGATTTAGCTCATTTCGGTCTAAAACAGCTTGTTTCGTAGTATTAAGCAAGAATACATGCTTTTCGCGCAGTTAAAAGAGAAAAAGTTTTGACGCGTGTCACAGGGACACTTGTAAAACCGATGTGTTCAGATTTAGCTCGTTTCGGCCTAAAACAGCTTGTTTCGTTGTATTAAGCACGAATACATGCTTTTCGCGCAGTTATAAGAGAAAAAGTTTTGACGAGTATCACGTGGAACACTTGTAATACCGATGTGTTGTGATTTGGCTCGTTTCGGTCTAAAACAGCTTGTTTCGTTGTATTAAGCAAGAATACATGCTTTTCGCGCAGTTATAAGAGAAAAAGTTTTGACGCGTATCAGAGGAACACTTGTAAAACCGATGTGTTCAGATTTAACTCTTTTCGGACTAAAACAGCTTGTTTCGTTGTATTAAGCACGAATACATGCTTTTCGCGCAGTTATAAGGGAAAAAGTTTTGACGAGTATCACGTGGATACTTGTAAAACCGATGTGTTCAGATTTAGCTCGTTTCGGTCTAAAACAGCTTGTTTCGTTGTATTAAGCAAGAATACATGCTTTTCGCGCAGTTATAAGAGAAAAAGTTTTGACGCGTATTAGAGAGACACTTGTAAAACCGATGTGTTGTGATTTAGATCGTTTCGGTCTAAAACAGCTTGTTTCGTTGTATTAAGCAAGAATACATGCTTTTCGCGCAGTTATAAGAGAAAAAGTTTTGACGAGTATCACGTGGATACTTGTAAAACCGATGTGTTCAGATTTAGCTCGTTTCGGTCTAAAACAGCTTGTTTCGTTGTATTAAGCACGAATACATGCTTTTCGCGCAGTTAAAAGAGAAAAAGTTTTCACGAGTATCACGTGGAACACTTGTAATACCGATGTGTTGTGATTTAGCTCGTTTCGGTCTAAAACAGCTTGTTTCGCTGTATTAAGCAAGAATACATGCTTTTCGCGCCGTTATAAGAGAAAAAGTTTTGACGCGTATCAGAGGAACACTTGTAAAACCGATGTGTTGTGATTTAGCTCGTTTCGGTGTAAAACAACTTGTTTCGTAGTATTAAGCAAGAATACATGCTTTTCGCGCAGTTATAAGAGAAAAAGTTTTGACGCGTATTAGAGAAACACTTGTAAAACCTTTGTGTTGTGATTTAGCTCGTTTTGGTCTAAAACAGCTTGTTTCGCTGTATTAAGCAAGAATACATGCTTTTCGCGCAGTTATAAGAGAAAAAGTTTTGACGCGTGTCACAGGGACACTTGTAAAACCGATGTGTTCAGATTTAGCTCGTTTCGGTCTAAAACAACTTGTTTCGTTGTGTTAAGCACGAATACATGCTTTACGCGCAGTTATAGAAGAAAAAGTTTTGACGCCTATTAGAGAGACACTTGTAAAACCGATGTGTTATGATTTAGCTCGTTTCGGTCTAAAACAGCTTGTTTCGTTGTATTAAGCAAGAATACATGCTTTTCGCGCAGTTATAAGCGAGAAAGTTTTGACGAGTATCACGTGGATACTTGTAAAACCGATGTGTTCAGATTTAGCTCGTTTTGGTCTAAAACAGCTTGTTTCGTTGTATTAAGCAAGAATACATGCTTTACGCGCAGTTATAGAAGAAAAAGTTTTCGCGCGTATCAGAGAGACACTTGTAAAACCGATGTGTTGTGATTTAGCTCGTTTCGGTCTAAAACAGCTTGTTTCGTTGTATTAAGCAAGAATACATGCTTTTCGCGCAGTTATAAGAGAAAAAGTTTTGACGAGTATCACGTGGATACTTGTAAAACCGAAGTGTTCAGATTTAGCTCGTTTCGGTCTAAAACAGCTTGTTTCGTTGTATTAAGCACGAATACATGCTTTTCGCGCAGTTATAAGAGAAAACTTTTTGACGAGTATCACGTGGAACACTTGTATTACCGATGTGTTGTGATTTAGCTCGTTTCGGTCTAAAACAGCTTGTTTCGCTGTATTAAGCAAGAATACATGCTTTTCGCGAAGTTATAAGAGAAAAAGTTTTGACGCGTATCAGAGGAACACTTGTAAAACCGATGTGTTGTGATTTAGCTCATTTCGGTCTAAAACAGCTTGTTTCGTAGTATTAAGCAAGAATACATGCTTTTCGCGCAGTTAAAAGAGAAAAAGTTTTGACGCGTGTCACAGGGACACTTGTAAAACCGATGTGTTCAGATTTAGCTCGTTTCGGCCTAAAACAGCTTGTTTCGTTGTATTAAGCACGAATACATGCTTTTCGCGCAGTTATAAGAGAAAAAGTTTTGACGAGTATCACGTGGAACACTTGTAATACCGATGTGTTGTGATTTGGCTCGTTTCGGTCTAAAACAGCTTGTTTCGTTGTATTAAGCAAGAATACATGCTTTTCGCGCAGTTATAAGAGAAAAAGTTTTGACGCGTATCAGAGGAACACTTGTAAAACCGATGTGTTCAGATTTAACTCTTTTCGGACTAAAACAGCTTGTTTCGTTGTATTAAGCACGAATACATGCTTTTCGCGCAGTTATAAGGGAAAAAGTTTTGACGCGTATCACATGGACACTTGGAAAACCGATGTGTTCAGATTTAGCTCGCTTTGGTCTAAAACAGCTTGTTTCGTTGTATTAGGCACGAATACATGCTTTTCGCGCAGTTATAAGAGAAAAAGTTTTGACGCGTATCAGAGGAACACTTGTAAAACCGATGTGTTGTGATTTAGCTCGTTTCGGTCTAAAACAGCTTGTTTCGCTGTATTAAGCACGAATACATGCTTTTCGCGCAGTTATAAGAGAAAAAGTTTAGACGCGTATCAGAGGAACAATTGTAAAACCGATGTGTTGTGATTTAGCTCGTTTCGGTCTAAAACAGCTTGTTTCGCTGTATTAAGCAGAAATACATGCTTTTCGCGCAGTGATAAGAGAAAAAGCTTTAAAGGCGTGTCACAGGGACACTTGTAAAACCGATGTGTTCAGATTTACCTCGTTTCGGTCTAAAACAGCTTGTTTCGTTGGACTAAGCACGAATACATGCTTTTCGCGCAGCTATAAGAGAAAAAAGAGTTGACGCGTATCAGAGGAACACTTGTAAAACCAATGTGTAGTGATTTAGCTCGTTTCGGTCTAAAACAGCTTGTTTCGCTGTATTAAGCAAGAATACATGCTTTTCGCGCAGTTATAAGAGAGAAAAATTTGACGCGTATGAGAGGAACACTTGTAAAACCGATGTGTTGTGATTTAGCTCGTTTTGGTCTAAAACAGCTTGTTTCGCTGTATTAAGCAAGAATACATGCTTTTCGCGCAGTTATAAGAGAAAAAGTTTTGACGCGTATTAGAGAGACACTTGTAAAACCGATGTGTTGTGATTTAGCTCTTTTCGGTCTAAAACAGCTTGTTTCGTTGTATTAAGCAAGAATACATGCTTTTCGCGCAGTTATAAGAGAAAAAGTTTTGACGAGTATCATGTGGATACTTGTAAAACCGATGTGTTCAGATTTAGCTCGTTTTGGTCTAAAACAGCTTGTTTCGTTGTATTAAGCACGAATACATGCTTTTCGCGCAGTTAGAAGAGAAAAAGTTTTGACGAGTATCAGGTGGAACACTTGTAATACCGATGTGTTGTGATTTAGCTCGTTTCGGTCTAAAACAGCTTGATTTGCTGTATTAAGCAAGAATACATGCTTTTCGCGCAGTTATAAAAGAAAAAGTTTTGACGCGTATCAAAGGAACACTTGTAAAACCGATGTGTTGTGATTTAGCTCATTTCGGTCTAAAACAGCTTGTTTCGCTGTATTAAGCAAGAATACATGCTTTTCGCGCAGTTATAAGAGAAAAAGTTTTGACGAGTATCACGTGGATACTTGTAAAACCGATGTGTTCAGATTTAGCTCGTTTCGGTCTAAAACAGCTTGTTTCGTTGTATTAAGCAAGAATACATGCTTTTCGCGCAGTTATAAGAGAAAAAGTTTTGACGCGTATTAGAGAGACACTTGTAAAACCGATTTGTTGTGATTTAGCTCGTTTCGGTCTAAAACAGCTTGTTTCGTTGTATTAAGCAAGAATACATGCTTTTCGCGCAGTTATAAGAGAAAAAGTTTTGACGAGTATCACGTGGATACTTGTAAAACCCATGTGTTCAGATTTAGCTCGTTTCGGTCAAAAACAGCTTGTTTCGTTGTATTAAGCACGAATACATGCTTTTCGCGCAGTTAAAAGAGAAAAAGTTTTGACGAGTATCACGTGGAACACTTGTAATACCGATGTGTTGTGATTTAGCTCGTTTCGGTCTAAAACAGCTTGTTTCGCTGTATTAAGCAAGAATACATGCTTTTCGCGTCGTTATAAGAGAAAAAGTTTTGACGCGTATCAGAGGAACACTTGTAAAACCGATGTGTTGTGATTTAGCTCATTTCGGTCTAAAACAGCTTGTTTCGCTGTATTAGGCAAGAATACATGCTTTTCGCGCAGTTATAAGAGAAAAAGTTTTGACGCGTATCAGAGGAACACTTGTAAAACCGATGTGTTGTGATTTAGCTCGTTTCGGTCTAAAACAGCTTGTTTCGCTGTATTAAGCAAGAATACATGCTTTTCGCGCAGTTATAAGAGAAAAAGTTTTGACGCGTATTAGAGGAACACTTGTAAAACCGATGTGTTGTGATTTAGCTCGTTTTGGTCTAAAACAACTTGTTTCGCTGTATTAAGCAAGAATACATGCTTTTCGCGCAGTTATAAGAGAAAAAGTTTTGACGCGTATCAGAGGAACACTTGTAAACCGATGTGTTCAGATTTAGCTCGTTTCGGTCTAAAACAGCTTGTTTCGTTGTATTAAGCATGAATACATGCTTTACGCGCAGTTATAGAAGAAAAAGTTTTGACGCGTATCAGAGACACTTGTAAAACCGATGTGTTGTGATTTAGTTCGTTTCGGTCTAAAACAGCTTGTTTCGTTGTATTAAGCAAGAATACATGCTTTTCGCGCAGTTATAAGAGAAAAAGTTTTGACGCGTATTAGAGAGACACTTGTAAAACCGATGTGTTGTGATTTAGCTCGTTTCGGTCTAAAACAGCTTGTTTAGTTGTATTAAGCAGGAATACATGCTTTTCGCGCAGTTATAAGAGAAAAAGTTTTAAAGGCATGTCACAAGGACACATGTAAAACCGATGCGTTCAGATTTAGCTCGTTTCGGTCTAAAACAGCTTGTTTCGTTGTATTAAGCACGAATACATGCTTTTCGCGCAGTTATAAGAGAAAACGTTTTGACGAGTATCACGTGGAACACTTGTAATACCGATGTGTTGTGATCTTTTGCTCCGTCAGGTCTTGTATTGAAGATAGGGGTGTAATAGCTTTTCAGAATGCCTGCGGTATAACGCTGAACAATTTTATGTCTTTACTTGAGTCTTATCTTGGTTCTACCTTTGTATCTTTTAACGATGAGGTCCTTGTTCAGCGCAAAGGAATTTGCATTGGTTCCTGTGTGGCACCTGTACTGGCTGACATCTTCTTGTCCAGCATTGACTGTGATCTGGTGCGCTATTTTGACGATGAGACAACTCTGAAAATATTTAGGTACGTTGATGACTATTTAGTGTTTCTTAAAGATCGACCTGGCGCGACGCACACTGTGATTGTGGAAGAATTTTTGTCGATTTTCAGACGATATGGGAAGGGTCTGACCTTTACTCACGATTTACCGGAACATGACAAGCTACAGTTTTTAGATATTAACCTGACTTTCACACCAGATCACGTTTGCTGGATGTACTTACCACGTGCACGGAAAGACCTGTTGCCTTTCAGGTCAGCACATTCCAAGACTGTTAAACGGGCTATCGGAACGTATTGCTTACAGGGCGCCTTGTCTAAGTCTTGCGCTCACCTGATGCACGAGAGCCTCAATAATCAGGTAATTAGGATGACGAAGGCTGGTTTTCCTGCCTCAATCATTGTTGCAGTGGCAGAGCAGCTTCTGCGCAAACTGAAAGATAGTAAGTGCCGGGATATTGGCCGTTCTAAGGAAATGAGGCCAGTGGTTCTACCGTATATCCACAGAATATCCCACAACTTGAAGAACGTGGCGAAACGCTACGGAGTGCCTGTAGTTTTTACCGCCCCATGCAAGTTGGCCTCATTGTGCCCTCAGGTCATGTCCGGGGGGAAGAGGAAAGCGGACTGCGAGAAGCGTCATGCCACTCGTTTTGTCAGGTGCCAGACGGGTGTCGTATACCACATTCCCCTCACCTGTGGCAGGATATATATCGGTCAGACAGGCCGATGTCTGAATGAGCGCTTAAGGGAACACCAGCGTTCCATGAAATCAGGGACAGGGTCGAATTTACCCCTGCATTGTGGCGCATGCCCGGATGCTACGCGCAATAACCCTTGCCTGCCTTTGCTGACAGATACAAAAGTTTTGAAGAGGAGCCGTGACCAGGTGGCGCGTGAGTTGGCGGAGGCGTTTTGTATCAAACAGAAGGATAAATATTGCGTAAGTGACCCTTCTATCAAACTGTATCAGAATGAAGTCAAGTTTTTGGTTTCCACTTGTGTGTGATGTGACAGTTTGAAACTATTATCAGAATGAAACTGTATCAGAATGAAACTGTATCAGAATGAAGACAAGTTTTTGGTTTCCACATGTGTGTGATGTGACAGTTTGAAACTATTTAAGGAGTGTCGTGTTGTCAATAAAGTTAGTCGCGAGTCTGCGCCTGTTGTGTTATCTTCTTGTCCTTGTCTTTTTGTGCGCAGTACCCCCCTTCTTGTATTTACTATGATTGACCGACTAGCCCAACAACGTACGCTCTTAAACTGTGTTTTGTTGTATTAAGCACGAATACATGCTTTTCGCACCGTTATGAGAAAAAGATTTGAGCGTATCACACAGACACTTGTAAAACCGATGTGTTCAGATTTAGCTCGTTTCGATGTAAAACAGCTTGTTTCGTTGTATTAAGCACGAATACATGCTTTTCGCGCAGTTATAACAGAAAAAGTTTTGAGTATCACACAGACACTTGTAAAACCGATGTGTTCAGACTTAGCTCGTTTCGGTCTAAAACAGCTTGTGTAGTTGTTTTAAGCAAAAATACATGCTTTTCGCGCAGTTATAGGAGAAAAAGTTTGACGCGTATCACACGGACACTTGTAAAACCGATGTGTTCAGATTTAGCTCGTTTTGGTCTAAAACTGCTTGTTTCGTTGTATTAAGCACGAATTCATGCTTTTCGCGCCGTTACAAGAGAAAAAGTTTTGACGCGTATCACATGGACACTTGTAAAACCGATGTGTTCAGATTTAACTCGTTTCGGTCCAAAACAGCTTGTTTCGTTGTTTTAAGTAAGAATACATGCTTTTCGCGCCGTTAAAAGGGAAAAAGCTTTGACGCGTATCACACGGACACTTGTAAAACCGATGTGTTCAGATTTAACTCGTTCCGCTCTAACACAGCTTGTTTAGTTGTTTTAAACAAGAATACATGCTTTTCGCGCTGTTATAAGAGAAAAATTTCTGACCCGTATCACATGGACACTTGTAAAACCGATGTGTTCAGATATTATTCGTTTCGGTCTAAAACAACTTGTTTCATTGTTTTAAGCAAAAATACACGCTTTTCGCGGAGTTATAGGAGAAAAAGTTTTGTCGCGTATCACACGGACATTTGTAAAACCGATGTGTTCAGATTTAGCTCGTTTCGGTCTAAACAAGCTTGTTTCGTTGTTTTAAGAGAGAATACATGCTTTTCGCGCAGTTATAAGATAAAAAGTTTTGATAGGTATCACATGGACACTTGCAAAACCAATGTGTTCAGATCTAGCTCGCTTCGTTCTAAAACAGCTTGTTTCGCTGTTTTAAGCAAGAATACATGCTTTTCGCGCAGTTATGAGAGAAAAAGTTTTGACGCGTATCACAAGGGCACTTGTAAAACCGATGTGTTCAGATTTAGCTCGTTGCGGTCTAAAACAGCTTCTTTCGTTGTTTTAAGCAAGAATACATGCTTTTCGCGCAGTTACAAGAGAAAAAGTTTTGACGCGTATCACATGGACACTTGTAAAACCGATGTGTTCAGATTTAGCTCGTTTCGGTGTAAAACACCGTGTTTTGTTGTATTAAGTACGAATACATGCTTTTCGCACCGTTATGAGAAAAGATTTGACGCTTATCACACAGACACTTGTAAAACCGATGTGTTCAGATTTAGCTCGTTTCGATGTAAAACAGCTTGTTTCGTTGTATTATGCACGAATACATGCTTTTCGCGCAGTTATAACAGAAAAAGTTTTGAGTATCACACAGACACTTGTAAAACCGATGTGTTCAGATTTAGCTCGTTTTGGTCTAAAACTGCTTGTTTCGTTGTATTAAGCACGAATACATGCATTTCGCGCCGTTACAAGAGAAAAAGTTTTGATACGTATCACATGGACACTTGAAAAAACCGATGTGTTCCGATCTAGCTCTTTTCGGTCTAAAACACCATGTTTTGTTGTATTAAGCACGAATACATGCTTTTCGCGCAGTTATAAGAGAAAAAGTTTTGACGCGTATCACATGGACACTTGTAAAACCGATGTGTTCAGATCTAGCTCGTTTCGGTCTAAAACAGCTTGTTTCGTTGTTTTAAGCAAGAATACATGCTTTTCGCGCAGTTATAACAGAAAATGTTTTGAGTATCACACGGACACTTGTAAAACCGATGTGTTCAGATTTAGCTCGTTTCGATCTAAAACAGCTTGTGTAGTTGTTTTAAGCAAAAATACATGCTTTTCGCGCAGTTATAGGAGAAAAAGTTTGACGCGTATCACACGGACACTTGTAAAACCGATGTGTTCAGATTTAGCTCGTTTTGGTCTAAAACTGCTTGTTTCGTTGTATTAAGCACGAATTCATGCTTTTCGCCCCGTTACAAGAGAAAAAGTTTTGACGCGTATCACATGGACACTTGTAAAACCGATGTGTTCAGATTTAACTCGTTTCGGTCCAAAACAACTTGTTTCGTTGTTTTAAGTAAGAATACATGCTTTTCGCGCAGTTATAAGGGAAAAAGCTTTGACGCGTATCACACGGACACTTGTAAAACCGATGTGTTCAGATTTAACTCGTTCCGCTCTAACACAGCTTGTTTAGTTGTTTTAAACAAGAATACATGCTTTTCGCGCTGTTATAAGAGAAAAATTTCTGACCCGTATCACATGGACACTTGTAAAACCGATGTGTTCAGATATTATTCGTTTCGGTCTAAAACAACTTGTTTCATTGTTTTAAGCAAAAATACACGCTTTTCGCGGAGTTATAGGAGAAAAAGTTTTGTCGCGTATCACACGGACATTTGTAAAACCGATGTGTTCAGATTTAGCTCGTTTCGGTCTAAACAAGCTTGTTTCGTTGTTTTAAGAGAGAATACATGCTTTTCGCGCAGTTATAAGATAAAAAGTTTTGATAGGTATCACATGGACACTTGCAAAACCAATGTGTTCAGATCTAGCTCGCTTCGTTCTAAAACAGCTTGTTTCGCTGTTTTAAGCAAGAATACATGCTTTTCGCGCAGTTATGAGAGAAAAAGTTTTGACGCGTATCACAAGGGCACTTGTAAAACCGATGTGTTCAGATTTAGCTCGTTCCGGTCTAAAACAGCTTCTTTCGTTGTTTTAAGCAAGAATACATGCTTTTCGCGCAGTTACAAGAGAAAAAGTTTTGACGCGTATCACATGGACACTTGTAAAACCGATGTGTTCAGATTTAGCTCGTTTCGGTGTAAAACACCGTGTTTTGTTGTATTAAGTACGAATACATGCTTTTCGCACCGTTATAAGAAAAGATTTGACGCTTATCACACAGACACTTGTAAAACCGATGTGTTCAGATATAGCTCGTATCGATGTAAAACAGCTTGTTTCGTTGTATTAAGCACGAATACATGCTGTTCGCGCAGTTACAAGAGAAAAAGTTTTGACGCGTATCACACGGACACTTGTAAAACCGATGTGTTCAGATTTAGCTCGTTTCGGTCTAAAACACCGTGTTTTGTTGTGTTAAGCACGAATACATGCTTTTCGCACCGTTATGAGAAAAATATTTGACGCGTATCACACAGACACTTGTAAAACCGATGTGTTCAGATTAAGCTCGTTTCGGTATAAAACAGCTTGGTTCGTTGTGTTAAGCACGAATACATGCTTTTCGCGCAGTTACAAGAGAAAACGTTTTGACGCGTATCACACGGACACTAGTAAAACCGATGTGTTCAGATTTAACTCGCTCCGGTCTAAAACAGCTTGTTTCGTTGATTTAAACAAGAATACATGCTTTTCGCGCAATTATAGAAGAAAGTTTTGACGCGTATCACACGGACACTTGTAAAGCCGATTTGTTCAGATTTAGTTCGTTTCGGTCTAAAACAGCTTGTTTCGTTGTATTAAGCACGAATACATGCTTTTCGCGCAGTTACAAGAGAAAATGTTTTGATGCGTATCACATGGACTCTTGTAAAACCGATGTGTTCAGATTTACCTCGTTTCGGTCTAAAACACCGTGTTTTGTTGTATTAAGCACGAATACATGCTTTTCGCACCGTTATGAGAATAAGATTTGACGCGTATCACACAGACACTTGTAAAACCGATGTGTTCAGATTAAGCTCGTTTCGGTCTAAAACAGCTTGTTTCGTTGTGTTAAGCACGAATACATGCTTTTCGCGCAGTTACAAGAGAAAAAGTTTTGACGCGTATCACATGGACACTTGTAAAACCGATGTGTGCAGATTTATCTCGTTTCGTCGAAAACACCGTGTTTTGTTGTATTAAGCACGAATACATGCTTTTCGCACCGTTATGAGAAAAAGATTTGACGCGTATCACACAGACACTTGTAAAACCGATGTGTTCAGATTGAGCTCATTTCGATGTAAAACAGCTTGTTTCGTTGTATTAAGCACGAATACATGCTTTTCGCGCAGTTATAAGAGAAAAAGCTTTGACGCGTATCACACGGACACTTATAAAACCGATGTGTTCAGATTTAGCTCGTTTCGGTCTAAAACACCGTGTTTTGTTGTATTAAGCACGAATACATGCTTTTCGCACCGTTATGAGAAAAGATTTGACGCGTATCACACAGACACTTGTAAAAACGATGTGTTCAGATTTAGCTCGTTTCAATGTAAAACAGCTTATTTCGTTGTATTAAGCACGAATACATGCTTTTCGCGCAGTTATAAGAGAAAAAGTTTTGGCGCGTATCACACGGACACTAGTAAAACCGATGTGTTCAGATTTAACTCGCTCCGGTCTAAAACAGCTTGTTTCGTTGATTTAAACAAGAATACATGCTTTTCGCGCAATTATAGAAGAAAGTTTTGACGCGTATCACACGGACACTTGTAAAGCCGATTTGTTCAGATTTAGTTCGTTTCGGTCTAAAACAGCTTGTTTCGTTGTATTAAGCACGAATACATGCTTTTCGCGCAGTTACAAGAGAAAATGTTTTGATGCGTATCACATGGACTCTTGTAAAACCGATGTGTTCAGATTTAGCTCGTTTCGGTCTGAAACACCGTGTTTTGTTGTATTAAGCACGAATACATGCTTTTCGCACCGTTATGAGAAAAAGATTTGACGCGTATCACACAGACACTTGTAAAACCGATGTGTTCAGATTAAGCTCGTTTCGGTCTAAAACAGCTTGTTTCGTTGTGTTAAGCACGAATACACGCTTTTCGCGCAGTTTCAAGAGAAAAAGTTTTGACGCGTATCTCATGGACACTTGTAAAACCGATGTGTTCAGATTTAGCTCGTTTCGGTCTAAAACACCGTGTTTTGTTGTATTAAGCACGAATACATGCTTTTCGCACCGTTATGAGAAAAAGATTTGAGCGTATCACACAGACACTTGTAAAACCGATGTGTTCAGATTTAGCTCGTTTCGATGTAAAACAGCTTGTTTCCTTGTATTAAGCACGAATACATGCTTTTCGCGCAGTTATAAGAGAAAAAGCTTTGACGCGTATCACACGGACACTTGTAAAACCGATGTGTTCAGATTTAACTCGCTCCGGTCTAAAACAGCTTGTTTCGTTGTTTTAAACAAGAATACATGCTTTTCGCGCAATTATAGGAGAAATTTTTGACGCGTATCACACGGACACTTCTAAAACCGATGTGTTCAGATTTAGTTCGTTTCGGTCTAAAACAGCTTGATTCGTTGTATTAGGCACGAATACATGCTTTTCGCGCAGTTAGAAGAGAAAACGTTTTGACGCGTATCACATGGACACTTTTAAAACCGATGTGTTCAGATTTTGCTCGTTTCGGTCTAAAACACCGTGTTTTGTTGTATTAAGCAGGAATACATGCTTTTCGCATCGTTATGAGAAAAAGATTTGACGCGTATCACACACACTTGTAAAACCGATGTGTTCAGATTTAGCTCGTTTCGTTCTAAAACAGCTTGTTTTGTTGTTTTAAGCAAGAATATATGCTTTTCGCGCAGTTATAAGAAAAAATTTTTGACGCGTATCACAAGGACACTTGTAAAACCGATGTGTTCAGATCCAATTCGTTTCGGTCTAAAACAATTTGTTTCGTTGTTTTAAGCAAGAATACATGCTTTTCGCACAGTTATAAAAGAAAACGTTTTGACGAGTATCACAAGGACACTTGCAAAAACCGATGTGTTCAGATTTAGCTCGTTTCGGTCTAAAACAGCTTGTTTTGTTGTTTTAAGCAAGAATACATGCTTTTCGCGCAGTTATAACAGAAAAATTTTTGACGAGTATCACACGGACACTTGTAAAACCGATGTGTTCAGATTTAGCTCGTTTAGGTCTAAACCAGCTTGTTTTGTTGTTTTAAGCAAGAATACATGCCTTTCGCGCAGTTACAGGAGAAAACGTTTTGACGCGTATCACATGGACACTTGTAAAACCGATGTCTTCAGATTTAGCTCGTTTCGGTCTAAAACAGCTTGTTTCGTTGTATTGAACACGAATACATGCTTTTCGCGCAGTTATAAGATAAAAAGTTTTGATAGGTATCACATATACACTTGTAAAACCGATGTGTTCAGATCTAGCTCGCTTCGTTCTAAAACAGCTTGTTTCGTTGTTTTAAGCAAGAATACATGCTTTTCGCGCAGTTATAAGAGAAAAAGTTTTGACGCGTATCACACGGACACTTGTAAAACCGATGTGTTCAGATTAAGCCCGCTTCGGTCTAAAACAGCTTGTTTCGTTGTGTTAGGCACGAATACATGCTTTTCGCGCAGTTACAAGAGAAAAAGTTTTGACGCGTATCACATGGACACTTGTAAAACCGATGACTTCAGATCTAGCTCGTTTCGGTCTAAAACAGCTTGTTTCGTTGTTTTAAGCAAGAATACATGCTTTTCGCGCAGTTATAACAGAAAATGTTTTGAGTATCACACGGACACTTGTAAAACCGATGTGTTCAGATTTAGCTCGTTTCGATCTAAAACAGCTTGTGTAGTTGTTTTAAGCAAAAATACATGCTTTTCGCGCAGTTATAGGAGAAAAAGTTTGACGCGTATCACACGGACACTTGTAAAACCGATGTGTTCAGATTTAGCTCGTTTTGGTCTAAAACTGCTTGTTTTGTTGTATTCAGCACGAATTCATGCTTTTCGCGCCGTTACAAGAGAAAAAGTTTTGACGCGTATCACATGGACACTTGTAAAACCGATGTGTTCAGATTTAACTCGTTTCGGTCCAAAACAGCTTGTTTCGTTGTTTTAAGTAAGAATACATGCTTTTCGCGCAGTTATAAGGGAAAAAGCTTTGACGCGTATCACACGGACACTTGTAAAACCGATGTGTTCAGATTTAACTCGTTCCGCTCTAACACAGCTTGTTTAGTTGTTTTAAACAAGAATACATGCTTTTCGCGCTGTTATAAGAGAAAAATTTCTGACCCGTATCACATGGACACTTGTAAAACCGATGTGTTCAGATATTATTCGTTTCGGTCTAAAACAACTTGTTTCATTGTTTTAAGCAAAAATACACGCTTTTCGCGGAGTTATAGGAGAAAAAGTTTTGTCGCGTATCACACGGACATTTGTAAAACCGATGTGTTCAGATTTAGCTCGTTTCGGTCTAAACAAGCTTGTTTCGTTGTTTTAAGAGAGAATACATGCTTTTCGCGCAGTTATAAGATAAAAAGTTTTGATAGGTATCACATGGACACTTGCAAAACCAATGTGTTCAGATCTAGCTCGCTTCGTTCTAAAACAGCTTGTTTCGCTGTTTTAAGCAAGAATACATGCTTTTCGCGCAGTTATGAGAGAAAAAGTTTTGACGCGTATCACAAGGGCACTTGTAAAACCGATGTGTTCAGATTTAGCTCGTTCCGGTCTAAAACAGCTTCTTTCGTTGTTTTAAGCAAGAATACATGCTTTTCGCGCAGTTACAAGAGAAAAAGTTTTGACGCGTATCACATGGACACTTGTAAAACCGATGTGTTCAGATTTAGCTCGTTTCGGTGTAAAACACCGTGTTTTGTTGTATTAAGTACGAATACATGCTTTTCGCACCGTTATGAGAAAAGATTTGACGCTTATCACACAGACACTTGTAAAACCGATGTGTTCAGATATAGCTCGTATCGATGTAAAACAGCTTGTTTCGTTGTATTAAGCACGAATACATGCGGTTCGCGCAGTTACAAGAGAAAAAGTTTTGACGCGTATCACACGGACACTTGTAAAACCGATGTGTTCAGATTTAGCTCGTTTCGGTCTAAAACACCGTGTTTTGTTGTGTTAAGCACGAATACATGCTTTTCGCACCGTTATGAGAAAAATATTTGACGCGTATCACACAGACACTTGTAAAACCGATGTGTTCAGATTAAGCTCGTTTCGGTCTAAAACAGCTTGGTTCGTTGTGTTAAGCACGAATACATGCTTTTCGCGCAGTTACAAGAGAAAACGTTTTGACGCGTATCACATGGACACTTGTAAAACCGATGTGTTCAGATTTAGCTCGTTTCGGTCTAAAACACCATGTTTTGTTGTAAATACAAGAAGGGGGGTACTGCGCACAAAAAGACAAGGACAAGAAGATAACACAACAGGCGCAGACTCGCGACTAACTTTATTGACAACACGACACTCCTTAAATAGTTTCAAACTGTCACATCACACACATGTGGAAACCAAAAACTTGTCTTCATTCTGATACAGTTTCATTCTGATACAGTTTCATTCTGATAATAGTTTCAAACTGTCACATCACACACAAGTGGAAACCAAAAACTTGACTTCATTCTGATACAGTTTGATAGAAGGGTCACTTACGCAATATTTATCCTTCTGTTTGATACAAAACGCCTCCGCCAACTCACGCGCCACCTGGTCACGGCTCCTCTTCAAAACTCTTGTATCTGTCAGCAAAGGCAGGCAAGGGTTATTGCGCGTAGCATCCGGGCATGCGCCACAATGCAGGGGTAAATTCGACCCTGTCCCTGATTTCATGGAACGCTGGTGTTCCCTTAAGCGCTCATTCAGACATCGGCCTGTCTGACCGATATATATCCTGCCACAGGTGAGGGGAATCTGGTATACGACTCCCGTCTGGCACCTGACAAAACGAGTGGCATGACGCTTCTCGCAGTCCGCTTTCCTCTTCCCCCCGGACATGACCTGAGGGCACAATGAGGCCAACTTGCATGGGGCGGTAAAAACTACAGGCACTCCGTAGCGTTTCGCCACGTTCTTCAAGTTGTGGGATATTCTGTGGATATACGGTAGAACCACTGGCCTCATTTCCTTAGAACGGCCAATATCCCGGCACTTACTATCTTTCAGTTTGCGCAGAAGCTGCTCTGCCACTGCAACAATGATTGAGGCAGGAAAACCAGCCTTCGTCATCCTAATTACCTGATTATTGAGGCTCTCGTGCATCAGGTGAGCGCAAGACTTAGACAAGGCGCCCTGTAAGCAATACGTTCCGATAGCCCGTTTAACAGTCTTGGAATGTGCTGACCTGAAAGGCAACAGGTCTTTCCGTGCACGTGGTAAGTACATCCAGCAAACGTGATCTGGTGTGAAAGTCAGGTTAATATCTAAAAACTGTAGCTTGTCATGTTCCGGTAAATCGTGAGTAAAAGTCAGACCCTTCCCATATCGTCTGAAAATCGACAAAAATTCTTCCACAATCACAGTGTGCGTCGCGCCAGGTCGATCTTTAAGAAACACTAAATAGTCATCAACGTACCTAAATATTTTCAGAGTTGTCTCATCGTCAAAATAGCGCACCAGATCACAGTTAATGCTGGACAAGAAGATGTCAGCCAGTACAGGTGCCACACAGGAACCAATGCAAATTCCTTTGCGCTGAACAAGGACCTCATCGTTAAAAGATACAAAGGTAGAACCAAGATAAGACTCAAGTAAAGACATAAAATTGTTCAGCGTTATACCGCAGGCATTCTGAAAAGCTATTACACCCCTATCTTCAATACAAGACCTGACGGAGCAAAAGAGGGCATCGTGGGGTATTGAAAAGAACAGGTTTTCAACGTCAATTGAAAAGGCGTAGCCTACAGGTGGAGCATCCTGTAGGTAGGCGACTATATCATCCGAGTTCCTAGTCAAGAATGGGTCTTCCACTACCACCAATTTCAAACACTTTTGAATAAACACACTTACTTCACGCTGCCAAGTACCTTTTTCACTTACTATGCACCTAAAGGGCTTGTCAACCTTATGTGTTTTAACAGTGAAAAACAGTTCTAAGCTATCGCGCTTGGAGTTAATAACTGCTCTAGACAGTTTATCTAAAGCAAGGTCCTTGCACAGCACTGAAGCTTGGGTCTTTACCTTTGACGGTTTCACCTTCTTCCGAACAAAGTTCTTCTCGACTGCTTGAGCAGCTTTTTCACCAAATATCCCCGAAGGCAGGACGACGAAGCCTCCCTCTTTATCAGCTTGCAGAAGGGCCAAGCCGTTGTCTTTGAAGAAATAGACAACTTCATTTACTGATGTCTTGAGGCTTGAAGTGCTCCCACTCGCAGACCTCCGTGGCCTAGCAGCGGTCCGTAGAAGGCTGTCAACACCGTCTAGTAGGCACCGTTCCTGGTCCTCATCAGATGCCTTCCGCGCCAGCTGCCGGTTCAATGAAAGCAGCTCATGCGCAGGCACACTAGGCTCAATGCTAAACTTCGGTCCTTTCTTCAGCACCTCAACAATTCCACTCGGTAACTCGGCATCGGCCAGTACTGACACGGAACCACCGTTATCCTTGGATCTTCTCCTATCTTTGGGAAGTCGTAGTAGGAGACATTTCCACCAGAAATCCACTGCCTGGGCTGTCTGACGTCATAAGGCCCGTAGCCTTACTTCTCCTACCCATTCGGGGTTTGTCCGGAACGCGAGCAGACGCAACCAGTCGTATAGGAGCCTGATCTGACGCCAAAGTTCAGATCTTAGAATTTTGCACACGCGTCTAACATGTCCCGCAGAGGGCACCATGTACCCAAACAGAGCGATGAATTCCGACGGCACCAGGCCTCTCTTCAGACAGAAACCCAAAAACCTCGTGCGGCAAGTCGCACCTACAATGGCGCTAATCACAGTTGAAACATGACATGTAGGTGCGACTTGCCGCACGAGGTTTTTGGGTTTCTGTCTGAAGAGAGGCCTGGTGCCGTCGGAATTCATCGCTCTGTTTGGGTACATGGTGCCCTCTGCGGGACATGTTAGACGCGTGTGCAAAATTCTAAGATCTGAACTTTGGCGTCAGATCAGGCTCCTATACGACTGGTTGCGTCTGCTCGCGTTCCGGACAAACCCCGAATGGGTAGGAGAAGTAAGGCTACGGGCCTTACGACGTCAGACAGCCCAGGCAGTGGATTTCTGGTGGAAATGTCTCCTACTACGACTTCCTAAAGATAGGAGAAGATCCAAGGATAACGGTGGTTCCGTGTCAGTACTGGCCGATGCCGAGTTACCGAGTGGAATTGTTGAGGTGCTGAAGAAAGGACCGAAGTTTAGCATTGAGCCTAGTGTGCCTGCGCATGAGCTGCTTTCATTGAACCGGCAGCTGGCGCGGAAGGCATCTGATGAGGACCAGGAGCGGTGCCTACTAGACGGTGTTGACAGCCTTCTACGGACCGCTGCTAGGCCACGGAGGTCTGCGAGTGGGAGCACTTCAAGCCTCAAGACATCAGTAAAAGAAGTTGTCTATTTCTTCAAAGACAACGGCTTGGCCCTTCTGCAAGCTGATAAAGAGGGAGGCTTCGTCGTCCTGCCTTCGGGGATATTTGGTGAAAAAGCTGCTCAAGCAGTCGAGAAGAACTTTGTTCGGAAGAAGGTGAAACCGTCAAAGGTAAAGACCCAAGCTTCAGTGCTGTGCAAGGACCTTGCTTTAGATAAACTGTCTAGAGCAGTTATTAACTCCAAGCGCGATAGCTTAGAACTGTTTTTCACTGTTAAAACACATAAGGTTGACAAGCCCTTTAGGTGCATAGTAAGTGAAAAAGGTACTTGGCAGCGTGAAGTAAGTGTGTTTATTCAAAAGTGTTTGAAATTGGTGGTAGTGGAAGACCCATTCTTGACTAGGAACTCGGATGATATAGTCGCCTACCTACAGGATGCTCCACCTGTAGGCTACGCCTTTTCAATTGACGTTGAAAACCTGTTCTTTTCAATACCCCACGATGCCCTCTTTTGCTCCGTCAGGTCTTGTATTGAAGATAGGGGTGTAATAGCTTTTCAGAATGCCTGCGGTATAACGCTGAACAATTTTATGTCTTTACTTGAGTCTTATCTTGGTTCTACCTTTGTATCTTTTAACGATGAGGTCCTTGTTCAGCGCAAAGGAATTTGCATTGGTTCCTGTGTGGCACCTGTACTGGCTGACATCTTCTTGTCCAGCATTGACTGTGATCTGGTGCGCTATTTTGACGATGAGACAACTCTGAAAATATTTAGGTACGTTGATGACTATTTAGTGTTTCTTAAAGATCGACCTGGCGCGACGCACACTGTGATTGTGGAAGAATTTTTGTCGATTTTCAGACGATATGGGAAGGGTCTGACCTTTACTCACGATTTACCGGAACATGACAAGCTACAGTTTTTAGATATTAACCTGACTTTCACACCAGATCACGTTTGCTGGATGTACTTACCACGTGCACGGAAAGACCTGTTGCCTTTCAGGTCAGCACATTCCAAGACTGTTAAACGGGCTATCGGAACGTATTGCTTACAGGGCGCCTTGTCTAAGTCTTGAGCTCACCTGATGCACGAGAGCCTCAATAATCAGGTAATTAGGATGACGAAGGCTGGTTTTCCTGCCTCAATCATTGTTGCAGTGGCAGAGCAGCTTCTGCGCAAACTGAAAGATAGTAAGTGCCGGGATATTGGCCGTTCTAAGGAAATGAGGCCAGTGGTTCTACCGTATATCCACAGAATATCCCACAACTTGAAGAACGTGGCGAAACGCTACGGAGTGCCTGTAGTTTTTACCGCCCCATGCAAGTTGGCCTCATTGTGCCCTCAGGTCATGTCCGGGGGGAAGAGGAAAGCGGACTGCGAGAAGCGTCATGCCACTCGTTTTGTCAGGTGCCAGACGGGTGTCGTATACCACATTCCCCTCACCTGTGGCAGGATATATATCGGTCAGACAGGCCGATGTCTGAATGAGCGCTTAAGGGAACACCAGCGTTCCATGAAATCAGGGACAGGGTCGAATTTACCCCTGCATTGTGGCGCATGCCCGGATGCTACGCGCAATAACCCTTGCCTGCCTTTGCTGACAGATACAAAAGTTTTGAAGAGGAGCCGTGACCAGGTGGCGCGTGAGTTGGCGGAGGCGTTTTGTATCAAACAGAAGGATAAATATTGCGTAAGTGACCCTTCTATCAAACTGTATCAGAATGAAGTCAAGTTTTTGGTTTCCACTTGTGTGTGATGTGACAGTTTGAAACTATTATCAGAATGAAACTGTATCAGAATGAAACTGTATCAGAATGAAGACAAGTTTTTGGTTTCCACATGTGTGTGATGTGACAGTTTGAAACTATTTAAGGAGTGTCGTGTTGTCAATAAAGTTAGTCGCGAGTCTGCGCCTGTTGTGTTATCTTCTTGTCCTTGTCTTTTTGTGCGCAGTACCCCCCTTCTTGTATTTACTATGATTGACCGACTAGCCCAACAACGTACGCTCTTAAACTGTGTTTTGTTGTATTAAGCACGAATACATGCTTTTCGCACCGTTATGAGAAAAAGATTTGAGCGTATCACACAGACACTTGTAAAACCGATGTGTTCAGATTTAGCTCGTTTCGATGTAAAACAGCTTGTTTCGTTGTATTAAGCACGAATACATGCTTTTCGCGCAGTTATAACAGAAAAAGTTTTGAGTATCACACAGACACTTGTAAAACCGATGTGTTCAGACTTAGCTCGTTTCGGTCTAAAACAGCTTGTGTAGTTGTTTTAAGCAAAAATACATGCTTTTCGCGCAGTTATAGGAGAAAAAGTTTGACGCGTATCACACGGACACTTGTAAAACCGATGTGTTCAGATTTAGCTCGTTTTGGTCTAAAACTGCTTGTTTCGTTGTATTAAGCACGAATTCATGCTTTTCGCGCCGTTACAAGAGAAAAAGTTTTGACGCGTATCACATGGACACTTGTAAAACCGATGTGTTCAGATTTAACTCGTTTCGGTCCAAAACAGCTTGTTTCGTTGTTTTAAGTAAGAATACATGCTTTTCGCGCCGTTAAAAGGGAAAAAGCTTTGACGCGTATCACACGGACACTTGTAAAACCGATGTGTTCAGATTTAACTCGTTCCGCTCTAACACAGCTTGTTTAGTTGTTTTAAACAAGAATACATGCTTTTCGCGCTGTTATAAGAGAAAAATTTCTGACCCGTATCACATGAACACTTGTAAAACCGATGTGTTCAGATATTATTCGTTTCGGTCTAAAACAACTTGTTTCATTGTTTTAAGCAAAAATACACGCTTTTCACGGAGTTATAGGAGAAAAAGTTTTGTCGCGTATCACACGGACATTTGTAAAACCGATGTGTTCAGATTTAGCTCGTTTCGGTCTAAACAAGCTTGTTTCGTTGTTTTAAGAGAGAATACATGCTTTTCGCGCAGTTATAAGATAAAAAGTTTTGATAGGTATCACATGGACACTTGCAAAACCAATGTGTTCAGATCTAGCTCGCTTCGTTCTAAAACAGCTTGTTTCGCTGTTTTAAGCAAGAATACATGCTTTTCGCGCAGTTATGAGAGAAAAAGTTTTGACGCGTATCACAAGGGCACTTGTAAAACCGATGTGTTCAGATTTAGCTCGTTCCGGTCTAAAACAGCTTCTTTCGTTGTTTTAAGCAAGAATACATGCTTTTCGCGCAGTTACAAGAGAAAAAGTTTTGACGCGTATCACATGGACACTTGTAAAACCGATGTGTTCAGATTTAGCTCGTTTCGGTGTAAAACACCGTGTTTTGTTGTATTAAGTACGAATACATGCTTTTCGCACCGTTATGAGAAAAGATTTGACGCTTATCACACAGACACTTGTAAAACCGATATGTTCAGATTTAGCTCGTTTCGATGTAAAACAGCTTGTTTCGTTGTATTAAGCACGAATACATGCTTTTCGCGCAGTTATAACAGAAAAAGTTTTGAGTATCACACAGACACTTGTAAAACCGATGTGTTCAGATTTAGCTCGTTTTGGTCTAAAACTGCTTGTTTCGTTGTATTAAGCACGAATACATGCATTTCGCGCCGTTACAAGAGAAAAAGTTTTGATACGTATCACATGGACACTTGAAAAAACCGATGTGTTCCGATCTAGCTCTTTTCGGTCTAAAACACCATGTTTTGTTGTATTAAGCACGAATACATGCTTTTCGCGCAGTTATAAGAGAAAAAGTTTTGACGCGTATCACATGGACACTTGTAAAACCGATGTGTTCAGATCTAGCTCGTTTCGGTCTAAAACAGCTTGTTTCGTTGTTTTAAGCAAGAATACATGCTTTTCGCGCAGTTATAACAGAAAATGTTTTGAGTATCACACGGACACTTGTAAAACCGATGTGTTCAGATTTAGCTCGTTTCGATCTAAAACAGCTTGTGTAGTTGTTTTAAGCAAAAATACATGCTTTTCGCGCAGTTATAGGAGAAAAAGTTTGACGCGTATCACACGGACACTTGTAAAACCGATGTGTTCAGATTTAGCTCGTTTTGGTCTAAAACTGCTTGTTTCGTTGTATTAAGCACGAATTCATGCTTTTCGCGCCGTTACAAGAGAAAAAGTTTTGACGCGTATCACATGGACACTTGTAAAACCGATGTGTTCAGATTTAACTCGTTTCGGTCCAAAACAACTTGTTTCGTTGTTTTAAGTAAGAATACATGCTTTTCGCGCAGTTATAAGGGAAAAAGCTTTGACGCGTATCACACGGACACTTGTAAAACCGATGTGTTCAGATTTAACTCGTTCCGCTCTAACACAGCTTGTTTAGTTGTTTTAAACAAGAATACATGCTTTTCGCGCTGTTATAAGAGAAAAATTTCTGACCCGTATCACATGGACACTTGTAAAACCGATGTGTTCAGATATTATTCGTTTCGGTCTAAAACAACTTGTTTCATTGTTTTAAGCAAAAATACACGCTTTTCGCGGAGTTATAGGAGAAAAAGTTTTGTCGCGTATCACACGGACATTTGTAAAACCGATGTGTTCAGATTTAGCTCGTTTCGGTCTAAACAAGCTTGTTTCGTTGTTTTAAGAGAGAATACATGCTTTTCGCGCAGTTATAAGATAAAAAGTTTTGATAGGTATCACATGGACACTTGCAAAACCAATGTGTTCAGATCTAGCTCGCTTCGTTCTAAAACAGCTTGTTTCGCTGTTTTAAGCAAGAATACATGCTTTTCGCGCAGTTATGAGAGAAAAAGTTTTGACGCGTATCACAAGGGCACTTGTAAAACCGATGTGTTCAGATTTAGCTCGTTCCGGTCTAAAACAGCTTCTTTCGTTGTTTTAAGCAAGAATACATGCTTTTCGCGCAGTTACAAGAGAAAAAGTTTTGACGCGTATCACATGGACACTTGTAAAACCGATGTGTTCAGATTTAGCTCGTTTCGGTGTAAAACACCGTGTTTTGTTGTATTAAGTACGAATACATGCTTTTCGCACCGTTATGAGAAAAGATTTGACGCTTATCACACAGACACTTGTAAAACCGATGTGTTCAGATATAGCTCGTATCGATGTAAAACAGCTTGTTTCGTTGTATTAAGCACGAATACATGCTGTTCGCGCAGTTACAAGAGAAAAAGTTTTGACGCGTATCACACGGACACTTGTAAAACCGATGTGTTCAGATTTAGCTCGTTTCGGTCTAAAACACCGTGTTTTGTTGTGTTAAGCACGAATACATGCTTTTCGCACCGTTATGAGAAAAATATTTGACGCGTATCACACAGACACTTGTAAAACCGATGTGTTCAGATTAAGCTCGTTTCGGTCTAAAACAGCTTGGTTCGTTGTGTTAAGCACGAATACATGCTTTTCGCGCAGTTACAAGAGAAAACGTTTTGACGCGTATCACACGGACACTAGTAAAACCGATGTGTTCAGATTTAACTCGCTCCGGTCTAAAACAGCTTGTTTCGTTGATTTAAACAAGAATACATGCTTTTCGCGCAATTATAGAAGAAAGTTTTGACGCGTATCACACGGACACTTGTAAAGCCGATTTGTTCAGATTTAGTTCGTTTCGGTCTAAAACAGCTTGTTTCGTTGTATTAAGCACGAATACATGCTTTTCGCGCAGTTACAAGAGAAAATGTTTTGATGCGTATCACATGGACTCTTGTAAAACCGATGTGTTCAGATTTAGCTCGTTTCGGTCTAAAACACCGTGTTTTGTTGTATTAAGCACGAATACATGCTTTTCGCACCGTTATGAGAATAAGATTTGACGCGTATCACACAGACACTTGTAAAACCGATGTGTTCAGATTAAGCTCGTTTCGGTCTAAAACAGCTTGTTTCGTTGTGTTAAGCACGAATACATGCTTTTCGCGCAGTTACAAGAGAAAAAGTTTTGACGCGTATCACATGGACACTTGTAAAACCGATGTGTGCAGATTTATCTCGTTTCGTCGAAAACACCGTGTTTTGTTGTATTAAGCACGAATACATGCTTTTCGCACCGTTATGAGAAAAAGATTTGACGCGTATCACACAGACACTTGTAAAACCGATGTGTTCAGATTGAGCTCATTTCGATGTAAAACAGCTTGTTTCGTTGTATTAAGCACGAATACATGCTTTTCGCGCAGTTATAAGAGAAAAAGCTTTGACGCGTATCACACGGACACTTATAAAACCGATGTGTTCAGATTTAGCTCGTTTCGGTCTAAAACACCGTGTTTTGTTGTATTAAGCACGAATACATGCTTTTCGCACCGTTATGAGAAAAGATTTGACGCGTATCACACAGACACTTGTAAAAACGATGTGTTCAGATTTAGCTCGTTTCAATGTAAAACCGCTTATTTCGTTGTATTAAGCACGAATACATGCTTTTCGCGCAGTTATAAGAGAAAAAGTTTTGGCGCGTATCACACGGACACTAGTAAAACCGATGTGTTCAGATTTAACTCGCTCCGGTCTAAAACAGCTTGTTTCGTTGATTTAAACAAGAATACATGCTTTTCGCGCAATTATAGAAGAAAGTTTTGACGCGTATCACACGGACACTTGTAAAGCCGATTTGTTCAGATTTAGTTCGTTTCGGTCTAAAACAGCTTGTTTCGTTGTATTAAGCACGAATACATGCTTTTCGCGCAGTTACAAGAGAAAATGTTTTGATGCGTATCACATGGACTCTTGTAAAACCGATGTGTTCAGATTTAGCTCGTTTCGGTCTAAAACACCGTGTTTTGTTGTATTAAGCACGAATACATGCTTTTCGCACCGTTATGAGAAAAAGATTTGACGCGTATCACACAGACACTTGTAAAACCGATGTGTTCAGATTAAGCTCGTTTCGGTCTAAAACAGCTTGTTTCGTTGTGTTAAGCACGAATACACGCTTTTCGCGCAGTTTCAAGAGAAAAAGTTTTGACGCGTATCTCATGGACACTTGTAAAACCGATGTGTTCAGATTTAGCTCGTTTCGGTCTAAAACACCGTGTTTTGTTGTATTAAGCACGAATACATGCTTTTCGCACCGTTATGAGAAAAAGATTTGAGCGTATCACACAGACACTTGTAAAACCGATGTGTTCAGATTTAGCTCGTTTCGATGTAAAACAGCTTGTTTCCTTGTATTAAGCACGAATACATGCTTTTCGCGCAGTTATAAGAGAAAAAGCTTTGACGCGTATCACACGGACACTTGTAAAACCGATGTGTTCAGATTTAACTCGCTCCGGTCTAAAACAGCTTGTTTCGTTGTTTTAAACAAGAATACATGCTTTTCGCGCAATTATAGGAGAAATTTTTGACGCGTATCACACGGACACTTCTAAAACCGATGTGTTCAGATTTAGTTCGTTTCGGTCTAAAACAGCTTGATTCGTTGTATTAGGCACGAATACATGCTTTTCGCGCAGTTAGAAGAGAAAACGTTTTGACGCGTATCACATGGACACTTGTAAAACCGATGTGTTCAGATTTTGCTCGTTTCGGTCTAAAACACCGTGTTTTGTTGTATTAAGCAGGAATACATGCTTTTCGCATCGTTATGAGAAAAAGATTTGACGCGTATCACACACACTTGTAAAACCGATGTGTTCAGATTTAGCTCGTTTTGTTCTAAAACAGCTTGTTTTGTTGTTTTAAGCAAGAATATATGCTTTTCGCGCAGTTATAAGAAAAAATTTTTGACGCGTATCACAAGGACACTTGTAAAACCGATGTGTTCAGATCCAATTCGTTTCGGTCTAAAACAATTTGTTTCGTTGTTTTAAGCAAGAATACATGCTTTTCGCACAGTTATAAAAGAAAACGTTTTGACGAGTATCACAAGGACACTTGCAAAAACCGATGTGTTCAGATTTAGCTCGTTTCGGTCTAAAACAGCTTGTTTTGTTGTTTTAAGCAAGAATACATGCTTTTCGCGCAGTTATAACAGAAAAATTTTTGACGAGTATCACACGGACACTTGTAAAACCGATGTGTTCAGATTTAGCTCGTTTCGGTCTAAACCAGCTTGTTTTGTTGTTTTAAGCAAGAATACATGCCTTTCGCGCAGTTACAGGAGAAAACGTTTTGACGCGTATCACATGGACACTTGTAAAACCGATGTCTTCAGATTTAGCTCGTTTCGGTCTAAAACAGCTTGTTTCGTTGTATTGAACACGAATACATGCTTTTCGCGCAGTTATAAGATAAAAAGTTTTGATAGGTATCACATATACACTTGTAAAACCGATGTGTTCAGATCTAGCTCGCTTCGTTCTAAAACAGCTTGTTTCGTTGTTTTAAGCAAGAATACATGCTTTTCGCGCAGTTATAAGAGAAAAAGTTTTGACGCGTATCACACGGACACTTGTAAAACCGATGTGTTCAGATTAAGCCCGTTTCGGTCTAAAACAGCTTGTTTCGTTGTGTTAGGCACGAATACATGCTTTTCGCGCAGTTACAAGAGAAAAAGTTTTGACGCGTATCACATAGACACTTGTAAATCCGATGTGTGCAGATTTATCTCGTTTCGGTCTAAAACACCGTGTTTTGTTGTATTAAGCACGAATACATGCTTTTCGCACCGTTATGAGAAAAAGATTTGACGCGTATCACACAGACACTTGTAAAACCGATGTGTTCAGATTTAGCTCATTTCGATATAACACAGCTTGTTTCGTTGTATTAAGCACGAATACATGCTTTTCGCGCAGTTATAAGAGAAAAAGCTTTGACACGTATCACACGGACACTTGTAAAACCGATGTGTTCAGATTTAGCTCGTTTCGGTCTAAAACACCTTGTTTTGTTGTATTAAGCACGAATACATGCTTTTCGCACCGTTATGAGAAAAAAATTTGACGCATATCACACAGACACTTGTAAAACCGATGTGTTCAGATTTAGCTCATTTCAATGTAAAACAGCTTGTTTCGTTGTATTAAGCACGAATACATAATTTTCGCGCAGTTATAAGAGAAAAAGCTTTGACGCGTATCACACGGACACTTGTAAATCCGATGTGTTCAGATTTAACTCGCTCCGGTCTAAAACAGCTTGTTTCGTTGATTTAAACAAGAATACATGCTTTTCGCGCAATTATAGGAGAAAAAGTTTTGACGCGTATCACACGGACACTTGTAAAACCGATGTGTTCAGATTTAGTCCGTTTCGGTCTAAAACAGCTTGTTTCGTTGTATTAAGCACGAATACATGCTCTTCGCGCAGTTACAAGAGAAAATGTTTTGACGCGTATCACATGGACACTTGTAAAACCGATGTGTTCAGATTTAGCTCGTTTCGGTCTAAAACACCGTGTTTAGTTGTATTAAGCACGAATACATGCTTTTCGCACCGTTATGAGAAAAAGATTTGACGCGTATCACACACACTTGTAAAACCGATGTGTTCAGATTCAGCTCGTTTCGTTCTAAAACAGCTTGTTTCGTTGTTTTAAGCAAGAATACATGCTTTTCGCGCAGTTATAAGAAAAAAAATTTTGACGCGTATCACATGGACACTTGTAAAACCGATGTGTTCAGATCTAATTCGTTTCTGTCTAAAACAACTTGTTTCGTTGTTTTAAGCAAGAATACATGCTTTTCGCGCAGTTATAACAGAAAAAGTTTTGACGAGTATCACAAGGACACTTGTAAAACCGATGTGTTCAGATTTAGCTCGTTTCGGTCTAAAACAGCTTGTTTCGTCGTTTTAAGCAAGAATACATGCTTTTCGCGCAGTTACAGGAGAAAACGTTTTGACGCGTATCACATGGACAGTTGTAAAACCGATGTGTTCTGATCTAGCTCGTTTCGGTCTAAAACACCATGTTTTGTTGTATTAAGTACGAATACATGCTTTTCGCGCAGTTATAAGAGAAAAAGTTTTGACGCGTATCACACGAACACTGTAAAACCGATGTGTTCAGATCTAGCTCGTTTCGGTCTAAAACAGCTTGTTTCGTGGTTTTAAGCAAGAATACATGCTTTTCGCGCAGTTATAACAGAAAAAGTTTTGAGTATCACACGGACACTTGCAAAACCGATGTGTTCAGATCTAGCTCGCTTCGTTCTAAAACAGGTTGTTTCGTTGTTTTAAGCAAGAATACATGCGTTTCGCGCAGTTATGAGAGAAAAAGTTTTGACGCGTATCACAAGGGCACTTGTAAAACCGATGTGTTCAGATTTAGCTCGTTCCGGTCTAAAACGGCTTCTTTCGTTGTTTTAAGCAAGAATACATGCTTTTCGCGCATTTACAAGAGAAAAAGTTTTGACGCGTATCACATGGACACTTGTAAAACCGATGTGTTCAGATTTAGCTCGTTTCGGTCTAAAACAGCTTGTTTCGTTGTGTTAAGCACGAATACCTGTTTTCGCGCAGTTACAAGAAAAAAAGTTTTGACGCGTATCACATGGACACTTGTAAAACCGATGTGTTCAGATTTAGCTCGTTTCGGTCTAAAACACCGTGTTTTGTTGTATTAAGCACGAATACATGCTTTTCGCACCGTTATGAGAAAAAGATTTGACGCGTATCACACAGACACTTGTAAAACCGATGTGTTCAGATTTAGCTCATTTCGATATAAAACAGCTTGTTTCGTTGTATTAAGCACGAGTACATGCTTTTCGCGCAGTTATAAGAGAAAAAGCTTTGACACGTATCACACGGACACTTGTAAAACCGATGTGTTCAGATCTAGCTCGTTTCGGTCTAAAACACCATGTTTTGTTGTATTAGGTACGAATACATGCTTTTCGCGCAGTTATAAGAGAAAAAGTTTTGACGCGTATCACACGAACACTGTAAAACCGATGTGTTCAGATCTAGCTCGTTTCGGTCTAAAACAGCTTGTTTCGTGGTTTTAAGCAAGAATACATGCTTTTCGCGCAGTTATAAGAGAAAAAGTTTTGAGTATCACACGGACACTTGCAAAACCGATGTGTTCAGATCTAGCTCGCTTCGTTCTAAAACAGGTTGTTTCGTTGTTTTAAGCAAGAATACATGCGTTTCGCGCAGTTATGAGAGAAAAAGTTTTGACGCGTATCACAAGGGCACTTGTAAAACCGATGTGTTCAGATTTAGCTCGTTCCGGTCTAAAACGGCTTCTTTCGTTGTTTTAAGCAAGAATACATGCTTTTCGCGCATTTACAAGAGAAAAAGTTTTGACGCGTATCACATGGACACTTGTAAAACCGATGTGTTCAGATTTAGCTCGTTTCGGTCTAAAACAGCTTGTTTCGTTGTGTTAAGCACGAATACCTGTTTTCGCGCAGTTACAAGAAAAAAAGTTTTGACGCGTATCACATGGACACTTGTAAAACCGATGTGTTCAGATTTACCTCGTTTCGGTCTAAAACACCGTGTTTTGTTGTATTAAGCACGAATACATGCTTTTCGCACCGTTATGAGAAAAAGATTTGACGCGTATCACACAGACACTTGTAAAACCGATGTGTTCAGATTTAGCTCATTTCGATATAAAACAGCTTGTTTCGTTGTATTAAGCACGAGTACATGCTTTTCGCGCAGTTATAAGAGAAAAAGCTTTGACACGTATCACACGGACACTTGTAAAACCGATGTGTTCAGATTTAGCTCGTTTCGGTCTAAAACACCGTGTTTTGTTGTATTAAGCACGAATACATGCTTTTCGCACCGTTATGAGAAAAATATTTGACGCGTATCACACACACTTGTAAAACCGATGTGTTCAGATTTAGCTCGTTTCGTTCTAAAACAGCTTGTTTCGTTGTTTTAAGCAAGAATACATGCTTTTCGCGCCGTTATAAGAAAGAATTTTTGACGCGTATCACAAGGACACTTGTAAAACCGATGTGTTCAGATCCAATTCGTTTCGGTCTAAAACAACTTGTTTCGTTGTTTTAAGCAAGAATACATGCTTTTCGCACAGTTATAACAGAAAACGTTTTGACGAGTATCACAAGGACACTTGTAAAACCGATGTGTTCAGATTTACCTCGTTTCGGTCTAAAACAGCTTGTTTCCTTGTTTTAAGCAAGAATACATGATTTTCGCGCAGTTATAACACAAAAAGTTTTGACGAGTATCACCGATGTGTTCAGATTTAGCTCGCTTCGGTCTAAACCAGCTTGTTTCGTTGTTTTAAGCAAGAATACATGTCTTTCGCGCAGTTACAGGAGAAAACGTTTTGACGCGTATCACATGGACACTTGTAAAACCGATGTCTTCAGATTTAGCTCGTTTCGGTCTAAAACAGCTTGTTTCGTTGTATTAAGGGCACAGGGTAAGGTAAAATTAGAAAAAAATCGTTTTTTTTTCTTTTGGAATTTTAGAAGTTCAATTCTTTCTACACATGTTCCATGATCGCACTTTCCTCAGAAAGCCGTATTTACGGCTGAAAAACGCTTTTTCCGAAACCAAGTAGTGAGCGGCCACGCCCCCTTTCAGGATTAACGTCAATTTTTTCAACCAAAAAGTCCACCACCTGATTTCCAAACTTGTCTAAAATCAGCTACATATAAAAAATTGTCTGGCAACTATTGTACAGCTCCTCTTTTTTAGCCAAGACAATCCTGAGAAGGATAAAAAAAGGAAACAAAGCAGGAAAACTCTCTGATGGAAAGAGCCTCTCGGGCTGAGGCCGACTGACTGATGCAGTATTAGACAAGCTCCAGACGTACTATGGTTTGGCCATCAGAAGAAATGTAGGAAACCTGGATGAAACGCGAAAGGCCGTTTGGGCAACCTTCTTCCACTTATCGGCCACAGACGATGACCCATGCCATGGACTTTGCCCAAAGGGACCTGATACGTGGTGTGCCTTCAACAGAAGTCAGTCAGAGGGCAAGCCATTTTTCCACAAGGAGAGTTTGCCTGCATCTGTCTTGGAGGCTATCAAACCCATTTATAGGGAGCTATCGAAGGCTGAGCTCCTAGAGAAGTACCTGCAAGGGCGAACTCAAAATGCAAATGAGTCGTTCAACCATGTTGTTTGGGAACGCGCGCCAAAGAATGTGTTTGTTAGGCTTCGGACCCTACGGATGGCAACACTGGATGCTGTTCTTTCATTTAATGATGGTAGCATCGCACGGGCCAACGTTTTGAAGGCGTGTGGATTGAACCCAGGGAGCAACACCATCAAGTGGCTGAGGGAAGCTGACCATAAGCGCATGTACTTTGCGGACCGAGCAACACGACAGCTTACAAAAGAGGCCCGACAGTCAAAACGACAAGCCGAAAAGCGAAAAAATGACGGCGACAGTGACTACGAAGCAGGGGGCTATTAAATCAATTACTACGGAGGCGTTTCTGCAAATAAAAATTGGTTTTTCACATCTTTTTTCTCTTTACGCTCTATTACCTCAAAACAGTGTTTTTTCTTACAAAGGTACCATTATTTACAATGCCTTTCAAGACAGACGGCTGATTTTTTTTTGCAATCATCTACATAAGTGTTGCCAACTACTGAACTAGAATTAAGCAATTTCACTGAGCAGTTATTCTGTTATGAATTTTGAAATGCGCAAAGAAAGGCCAGATTTGTGTACTACCGCAAAAAATTTTATTAAAAATCGAATTTTCAACACATTTCAAATATTCTAGTTCAGTCAAAAGAGCACAAAATTTGGCAAACAATGATATATGTATTATTAGGCTACTGTTATTAGTTAGTGAGAAACATGTACCTCAACATGGCCTAAAATGCATGGGAAGTATAAGGCTTACCCTGTGCCCTTAAACACGAATACATGCTTTTCGCGCAGTTATAAGATAAAAAGTTTTGATAGGTATTGTGACGATTCGTCCACATGCACCGGTGCCACGGCGAGCCGGTCAGTGACTTTCCTGGAGACGGTTGGCCGCGCCGTCCTGACGTCGGGTCGCAGCGGAGAGACATGACCATATTTGGTTGTGGCGGAGAAACATGACCATATATGGTAACCGTCGACGGCCCTGTCGAACGACGCTTGAGTGTCCCCGTCATTATGCACCCCTCGAGAGCCACGGGGGAGTGGACAAAGGCGCGGCCACGGCTGAAGAAAGAGGCAAAGGCTTTAAAAGCGGAAGCCGACGGGAGGAAGGGGGAGAGCGATCGGGGCGAGTGGACGAGAGGGCCGGAGACGGAGCGAGGCAGAAGACTGGGGCTGCGCATTGACCTGAGCCCGGGGTCTAGCCGTCGCTAACGTTCGACCTTCGCCAACGCGCCTCCACGCCTGGCAGCTCATCCAACGACCAGCCGCGAACGAGGGCAGCACAGCCACGAGGAACTCCCAGCCCGGCCGCTGCAGACAACCAGCCATTCATCGAGCCCGTGCCACACCACGCTGACTCAGCCCCGGCGACGACGAGGCCAGCTTCTGTCCCGTAAGCGGCATCGAGCCAGATGCTTTAATTAAATCACCTCAAAATCATTTTGGAGTCTGTGCATCAATCTCCTCATGCCCAGTGTGGACCCAGGGCCATTTTAAGAAACTGGTTCATCACATTGGTGTCAGAAGTGGGGTCCACACTTAAATCATTGGGCAAAAGCTGGACTGCACCCCCGGCGAGAGGAGCTTGAGGCACTGACTATATTTGGTCTAATATGGAAGAAGCCCACTCGAGTGCACAGCCCTTTGGGGCAAGCGTACTTGCATTAGCAAACATGGTGGAGAGATTCACTGGCGACGGTCAGGGTCCGTCTATTGTTGAATTTTTTGACATGTTGGAGCAGGTGTGCAAAATGGGCGGGTTAACGGATGCACAACAGCTGGGAATGGCGAAATGTCGCATGTCAGGGGCAGCACATGATTTTGCCTGGAGAGATGAGGGAGTCAGGAAGGCGGGCACGTTGGCTGAATTTAAAAAGCTAGCGTTTAAATATTTTGACAGGGAACCTTCTAGCGTAAAGCTCAGGCGGTTCCTCGACGCTCGGCAGAAGCCGGGGGAAGACGCACGCGCGTTTGCCTCCCGCCTTCGCTTCCTTGGGAACGAAACCCTATCGCGAGAACCGGGGCCTGATAGTTCGAAGCAAAAGCACGCCAGAGAGCTGCTTCTGGAGCAGATGACGTCCCAGTTCATCACTGGCTTGAGGGATCCGGTGCGCAGGTTTGTTCTGTCTAAGGCGCCGTCTACTTTTGAAGGAGCGGTAGAGGCAGCTGTAGACGAGGAGCGTAATGAGTTGCTTGTCTCCAGTGAGGAGAAGGTGCGGCTTGTAACAGAGCCAAAAAGTGCAAGCGCCGACGCGAATGTTACTCAGTTGACCGATAGGCTAGACCGGCTGGAGGCGCTCCTCGCGGAAGGCCTACAGTTAAATAACAGGGGCAATTTCCGGAACCGTGAAAGGAGGCAGGTTCGCTGTTATGCTTGCAGAGGGTACGGACACGTTGCCAGATACTGTCCCGAGCTAAACCGCGAATCTGGTACGCCAAATGGGCAGCAGCACGCGCCGACTAACACGGGGATGGAACAAGGATATATTGTGCCAAAAAAACGCGTAGAGTCCCCCGCAGCCGAGCCGGTTGGGGGGAGAGCAGTAATAGCTGTGCTATTGTAAGCGTTTTTGGAGAATCCTGCCCGATTGCCAAATTCGTGGTAAACGGGGTCACTTGCAATCTGTTGGTTGACACTGGCTCCCGGATAACGCTCCTTAAGCAAAAGTTTTTTGATCTGCTGACAAGGAAGGGAGACAGGCAGGTGCATGAGGCCAGAGAATCTCCGAAAGTAAGATTCGTGGGCATCACAGGAGCTGACCTCGGCACGGGAGGACTGTACCTTTTGCGCTTCACAATCGGGAACGAAAGTTTTGACCATCCCAGCTACATTTGTTCCGATGCTGTGTCGTTGCCGGATGGTATATCGGGCCTCGTAGGTCAGGACCTGTTACGGCAGCATGGCATCGATCTCATATTAAGCCAGAACTGCCTTTCCTGTCGCGGGGCTTTGGTCCCATTAGCAAATCGAGAGGCCGAGTACGTTGCACGAGTTGACTATGGGGAACAGAGCGCGAAACAGGGCTCGCTAACACACGCGGGCGTTAGTGTTAGGACAACGAGAGAAACAGTGGTGCCGCCTCGGTCAGAGATAATCTGTGTGGGAGCGATGTCAGCTCAGATTGATGAGGGACACATAGGAGTCGTTGAACCTATAGAGGGGCTCGCAATAGGACTGAGTGTGGCGGGCTGTTTGGTCACGGTTGACTCAAAGAAAAGGGTTCCCGTCCGCTTATGTAACTACTCGCAACAAGAGCTTCACCTGCCGAAAAACAAAAACATAGCTACATTCTCCCCGGCTGAGGTGGATGAGCAGGGTACCCCGATTTGCACTACGGGCCTCGTCAATGAAAGGAAAGGAAAAGAAGGGAACCTGCAGTTTGACCTCTCTCACATCGACTGCAAAGAGCGAGGAAGAGTTGAGGGTCTCCTACAGCGCTACTCGGATGTGTTCGCTGCATCGAAGCTAGATCTGGGAAAGTGCGGAGTGATTAAACACCGCATTACGACTGGCGACTCGCCACCAGTGTACCAACGGGCCTATAGAATTCCCTACTCACAAAGAGAGGAAATGGATAGGCAGGTCCAAGAGCTAATCGACAAAGGCATTGTTGAGCATTCCAAGTCGCCGTGGGGGGCACCGGCACTTCTAGTTGAGAAACCCGATGGTTGATTTCGACTGGTAATAGACTACCGGCGATTGAATTCCATTACAGGGATAGATCCCTACCCGCTGCCACAGGTGCAGGAAACCCTCGCGCAGCTTGGGTCAGCCAAGTATTTTAGAGTTGTCGACCTCGCATCGGGGTTCTGGCAGATCGAAATGGATCCAAACGATGTCGACAAAACCGCATTTAACACCCCGTCTGGCCACTTTCAGTGGAGACGCATGCCGATGGGACTTGTTAACAGCCCTGCAGTCTGGCAGAGAACGGCGGACGTAATCTTGGCCGGTTTGCTGGGAAAGAGGTGCTTCGTCTACATAGACGATATTGCCGCGAATATTTGCAGTGTTTGTTCGTTTTTCAAATCTGCCGCGACACCACTTTATCGCTTTGTTTGCGACGCAAGACGCGACTAGATTTATCTCGATTGATCGCAGCCAGGCAAAGCTGATTCTACGTTGTTCCGGAATGTTCTAGTAACTTTGTGCCCTTTATCTCGAATGTTCGCTATCAGCTTTAAATTGAGCACGGCCGACAGCGGCGGGCATTCTGTTCGACGACCGCCGAGCACGCTTGTCGCTTCGCCGCCGCCGAGTGATTCAGTCCATTTTGGGTGCAAGTCAGCCCAATAAACAGTTCTTTTAGAAGATCCTTTCGTCCGTCTTCATCGCTGCTTCGACTGCCGTCACCACTACGTGACATCTGGTGGAGGTGCGGGGTAGCCTTCCATGTTCCGGACGCCCCCTTCAAGTCGTGAAGCCAGCCCTGAGCGCTTCGCACCCGAGGACGAGCCAGCAGCTCAGCGAGCCAGCCGACGTCTCCAGGGAGAGGAGCCTGAGTTCGGGAAACTGCCGGACCGCACAAGACAGCGAAAAGACGCGGCTACGAGCACCGCAATCTCGCCGAAGATGTCGACACCGATCATACTGCAGCAGCCGCGGGTGCCGCCAACTTTCAATGGATCCCTAGGCGAAGACCCTGAAGAATGGTTGGATCAATTTGAGCGCGTGGCGTCATTCAACAAGTGGGATGATGCGGCAAAGATTGGACACGTTTTTTTCTCATTGGATGGCTCCGCACGCACGTGGTACGAAAACTACGAGTCGTCCCTTACGACATGGGAGCTATTCAAGAGAGAACTATTGAAGGTATTTACCAGTGTCGTGAGGAAAGAAAGAGCCGAACGACTCCTCGAGTCCAGGATCCAGCTTCCGAATGAGCCCGTCCGCAGCTACGTCGAGGAGATGAAGCGCCTATTTCGCCGCGCCGATCCCGGGATGACCGAGGAAAAGAAAGTTCAGTCCTTAATGCGCGGCGTAAAAGAACAACTCTTTGGCAGCCTCGTCCGTCAGCCGCCAAAAACGGTCGAGGAATTCATGCAGGAAGCCTGCACGATTGAGAAGACCCTCGACGTCCGAGCTCGGCAGTACAACCGCCCTTCCTCTGCCTATGCAATCCGTTCGGACACGCCGGCCACCACCAGCGACAGCTTGCGGGACGTTATCCGCGAAATCGTCCAAGAGGAGCTATGCCGATTACTGCCATCCCCCCACAGCCACAAGCATCGACTCTGATGGACGTGGTACGGGAAGAAGTGCAACAGGCACTTGGCACCCCGACGGCCACAGAACCCCAGGCCATGACCTACGCCGCTGCAGTAAGCACTGCTAAGCCCCAACGACAACCCCCAAGTCCTCCCCGAGATGAGCCACTTGGTCCACAACGCCGCCTCCCAGCCCCCGCCCGCCCAGCCTATGACCGACCCTCAAGCCCCAGGAAATGCGACGCCTGGAGGACTTCCGACAACCGGCCGTTGTGCTTCCATTGCGGTGAGGTCGGCCATATTCTTCGTCACTGCCCGTACCGACGTATCGGTCTTCGAGGATTTGCCGTTAACGCCCCACGACCACGCTTCGGACAACGTCCGCACGAAATCGACGAGTACCTGCGTCGAGAAGAGTACACACCGAACCGCTTTTCACGCTCACCATCGCCGTCAACCTCGCGCTTTGCGTCGCCACGCCGCCGCTACGCAGCCGCGGTACGAGGAAGGTCGCCCAGCCCCCGTTGGGGAAACTAAAGGCAGCAACCTCTGGAGGTGAGGTTGCTCACGAGCTAAACGCCGAAGATCCTCCACCGACCACGCCCCATGAAGACGCTGCACCCGCGACGCCGCATGAAGAACCGACACTCGCTGCACCGACGCCGCACACAATGAGAACCTCGACCACGACGCAAGCTACCTTGAAATCGACGCCGCCACCCAGAGGAGCTTCGACCACACGCCCAGCCCGTGACTCGCATACGCGACGAAGCCGTGACCCGACGCCGAGAGCGACATGCAATGCAAGAGCCAGGACCTCCGACCTAGAAGTGACTATCGACGGCCGGAAAGTTACCGCTCTAGTCGACACAGGAGCCGATTACTCGGTGATGAATGGAACATTCGCTGCGCAGCTCAGAAAAGTCACAACGGCTTGGGACGGCCCACAATTTCGCACCGCTGGGGGCCACCTCATTACGCCATCAGGACGATGCACAGCGCGAGTGACTGTCAAAGGACATACCTATCCTGCGACCTTTGTTGTGCTACCGCAATGCTCCCGCGAAGTGATCTTGGGTATGGATTTCCTTAATGAGCATCAGGCGATCATCGACCTGCGATCCAAGCTGATCACGCATTCGACGGACGAAGCCATCGCTTCGATGAAAACTCGGGAAAATCACGTTGCCCTAAGTGTCCTCGAGGAAGAAGTGAGCGTCCCACCCCGTTCAAGCGTTATCGTGACCGTAGGCGCCACGAAAGCCATAAACACTGAAGCTATCATCGAGGGGAACATGCAGTTGCTACTAGACCGAGGAATCAGCATCGCAAGAGGCATCGCACATTTCCGCAATGGCCAGGCCGAAGTACTGCTGACTAACTTAAGCGAAGAATACCGGCATATTAACAGAGGAACGACGATTGCTTTCTACGACGAAATATCTGACGTACGAGATTCCTTCGCCCTCTCCGACCCCTCCGCAGAAGATCCGCCTGACCAAGAGAACTCGCCCACTTTCGACATCAACCCAGCCCTGCACCGGAACAGACAAGACCAGATCAGCAATCTGCTTCAAAAATACAGTGAGTGCTTTTCGACATCGCCGAAGGTGCGACAGACGCCAATTGCCAAGCATCGCATTATAACGGATCAACACGTCCGACCTCTCCGTCAAAGCCCCTACCGTGTGTCTCCGCGAGAACAAGCCATCCGGGACCAAGTCGAAGAAATGCTTCGCGACGACGTCATCCAGCCTTCAAACAGCCCATGGGCGGCACCGGTTGTTCTAGTGAGAAAGAAAGACGGCGCACTTCGATTCTGCGTGGATTACCGCCGCTTGAACAACATAACAAAGAAGGACGTCTACCCCCTCCCCCGCATCGACGACACACTGGACCGCCTCTGCAACGCCAAATATTTCTCATCGATGGACCTCAAGAGCGGCTACTGGCAAATTGAGGTCGACGAAAGAGATCGCGAGAAGACAGCATTCATAACTCCGGATGGGCTGTTTGAGTTCAAGGTGATGCCATTTGGTCTCTGTTCCGCACCAGCGACGTTTCAGCGAGTAATGGATACAGTGCTGGCAGGCCTGAAGTGGAAAATTTGTCTGGTATATTTAGATGACGTCGTTGTCTTCGCCTCGAACTTTGAAGAGCACCTCAAAAGACTTCTAACAGTACTAGACGCAATCAAGTCGTCTGGCCTAACCTTGAAAGCAGAGAAATGCCACTTTGCCTACGAAGAGCTGCTCTTTCTAGGCCACATCGTTAGCAAGGAAGGAGTACGCCCAGACCCGCAGAAAACAGCTGCTATTGAACAGTTTCAACCGCCGGCCGATAAGAAAGCAGTGCGCAGATTTCTCGGACTATGCGCATATTACCGACGATTTGTGAAAAACTTTTCGCGCATCGCCGAGCCCCTGACCCAACTGACAAAGGCAGACGTGCCGTTTAAATGGGAAGCGCCGCAAGCAGAAGCCTTCAAGGAACTTCAGCGTCGTTTACAGTCCCCACCGATCCTTGCACATTTTGATGAAAACGCCGATACTGAAGTTCATACCGACGCAAGCAGCGTGGGACTAGGCGCCGTTCTCGTTCAAAAAAGTGACGGGCTGGAGAAGGTCATCGCATACGCTAGCCGTTCCCTTTCTAAGGCCGAGGCTAACTATTCGACCACCGAGAAGGAGTGCCTTGCCATCATCTGGGCTACGTCGAAATTCCGCCCCTACCTCTACGGACGGCCGTTCAAAGTGGTCAGCGACCACCACGCGCTCTGCTGGCTTGCCAATTTGAAGGATCCCTCTGGCCGACTCGCTCGATGGAGTCTGCGTCTCCAGGAGTTTGACGTCACCGTCGTTTACAAGTCCGGACGCAAGCACACTGACGCCGATTGCCTCTCACGAGCCCCTGTAGATGCACCGCCGCTGGACGACGATGAGGACGCCTTCCTGGGACCCATCAGCGCAAGCTCTTTTGCTCAGCAGCAACGCTCGGACCCCAACCTAAAAGGCCTCATCGAGTACCTGGAAGGCAAGGTTTCTTCACCCCCGCTTCATTCAAGCGAGGACTGTCTTCTTTCTGTGTGCAGAATGAGGTCCTTGTGAAGAACTTTACAGCGAACAAAACAGCCTACCTCCTTGTTGTACCTACTTGTCTCCGCGAAGAAGTTCTACAGGCTTCACACGACGAGCCGACAGCTGGACATCTCGGGTTTACTCGCACCCTCCGCCGCATTCAAGACAAGTATTACTGGCCCCGACTGTCTGCCGATGTCGCACACTATGTGAAAACATGCCGAGATTGTCAGCGACGAAAGACTCCTCCCACACGACCAGCAGGATTTCTGAACCCCATTGAACCTCCCTCAAGACCCTTTCAGCAGATTGGCATGGATTTGCTTGGCCCTTTTCCAACGTCAACATCTGGAAATAAGTGGATCATCATAGCGACCGACTACCTGACCCGTTACGCCGAGGCGAAAGCCCTACCGAATGGAACAGCAGCAGAAGTGGCCAAATTTTTCGTGGAGTGCATTCTTCTTCGACACGGCGCCCCCGATGTGCTCATCACGGACATAGGAACAGCATTTACGGCGGAACTCACGCAAGCCATCCTGCGCTACAGCCAAACCAGCCACCGGAGGACAACTGCATACCATCCGCAGACCAACGGACTGACCGAGCGCCTGAACAAAACCATCGCCGATATGCTCGCTATGTATGTCGATGCCGAACATAAAACCTGGGATGTCATCCTGCCTTACGTCGTCTTCGCCTACAACACCGCAGTGCAGGAGACCACCCAGATGACGCCTTTTAGGCTCGTCCATGGTAGGGAGGCCACGACCACGCTAGACGTCATGCTGCCCAACGTTACAGAAGAAGAGAACGTCGACGTTGCCGCCTACCTTCAACGCGCAGAAGAAGCTCGAAGGCTTGCCCGATTACGAATCAAAGATCAGCAGCGGTCCGACGCCAGACGCTACAACCTACGAAGACGCAACGCGGAATACAAGCCAGGAGACCAAGTCTGGGTGTGGACGCCCATTCGCCGCCGTGGATTGAGTGAAAAGCTTTTGCGCCGCTATTTCGGCCCGTACAAGGTTCTTCGTCGGCTGGGTGAACTGGATTATGAAGTCATTCCTGACGCAATGACTGCATCCCAGCGACGCCGCGTACGACCAGAAGTTCTCCATGTAGTCCGTCTGAAGCCGTATTATGCGCGCTAAAGGCCGCTGCATTTCCATGCTCTCTTTTCGCAAGATACGTTTTTTCTCTTACTAGTCGCATTATTTGTTTTAAAGCATCGGGTCGATGCTTCTTTGAGAGGGGAGTAATGCCGCGAATATTTGCAGTGTTTGTTCGTTTTTCAAATCTGCCGCGACACCACTTTATCGCTTTGTTTGCGACGCAAGACGCGACTAGATTTATCTCGATTGATCGCAGCCAGGCAAAGCTGATTCTACGTTGTTCCGGAATGTTCTAGTAACTTTGCGCCCTTTATCTCGAATGTTCGCTATCAGCTTTAAATTGAGCACGGCCGACAGCGGCGGGCATTCTGTTCGACGACCGCCGAGCACGCTTGTCGCTTCGCCGCCGCCGAGTGATTCAGTCCATTTTGGGTGCAAGTCAGCCCAATAAACAGTTCTTTTAGAAGATCCTTTCGTCCGTCTTCATCGCTGCTTCGACTGCCGTCACCACTACGTGACAATATAATAATTTACAGCAGCACCTTTGCCGAACACTTGGAGGCCATTGAGGAAGTGCTGGTCAGATTGCGAGCTGCTGGCTTAAAATTGAAACCTTCAAAGTGCCAACTTCTACAGCGGCAGGTCAAATACCTTGGATATATCGTTTCCGCAGACGGCGTAGAACCTGAAGCGGGCAAGTTAAGTAGCGTCCGCGACTTCCCTAGACCAACGGGAGTTCTAGGCGTTCGCGAGTTTCTTGGCTTAGTCGGATACTACCGAAGGCATGTGCGAGATTTCGCCCGTATCGCAAAGCCACTGACTGCACTAACAGCAAAAAACATAGAGTTCGTATGGTCGGAGGAGGCAGAGGTGGTGTTCGAAGAACTAGAGGAAAAATTAATAACCGCTCCCTTGCTACGATATCCAAACATCAGCCAGCCTTTCATTGTAGCGACTGACGCCTCGAAGTTTGCAGCGGGTGCAGTGCTGTCTCAGAATTTTGACGGCAAGGAGCACCCTATCGCGTTCGCGAGCCGGCAATTCAGTCCAGTCGAGCAGCGGTACAGTGCCACTGAGCGGGAGTGTCTTGCAGTGGTTTGGGCCGTGCGGCACTTTCGGTGCTACCTCTATGGCCACAGATTCAGGCTAGTGACCGACTGCTACCCCTTAAGTGGCTTCTAAACGTGAAGGATCCGAGCTCGCGCCTCGCGCGCTGGAATCTGCAACTTCAGGAATACGATTTCGAGATAGAACACAAGCCAGGCAAGGTGCACACTAACGCGGACGCATTAAGTCGAGCTAACCTGGTACGCACCGTGAATGAGTTTTGTCCGGCCATAGATACAAACGATCTCTGCACCGAGCAGCGAAAGGACAAAGGGCTAGAGAAAACATTTCATGCCATTTCTGGGGGATCGCCCGGGATCCCGACAATTGTTACTTTGTTGACAACGAAGGAACCCTACGGAACGCACCCGGCCTACGCGGTCAGGAAGGAAGGCTAGCCAGGTGTGGGAAAGAGTGGTGGTACCAAAGTCAATGGTGCCGCACGTCTTGAGGGTTTTTCACGATGCCCCATACGCGGGCCATTTTGGAGTAATGAAGACGCAAAGGAGGTTGGAGCGCTACTACTATTGGCAGGGCATGCGTTCAGATGTTAAAGAGTACTGCGCTAACTGCCGTTCTTGCCTGGAAAGAAAAACTCCGAAAAACCGCAGGCCGGCCCCCCTTCAGGAATTCGAGGAAGTCTCGACGCCTTTTGAGAGGGTTGGCATGGATATCCTAGGCCCACTTCCGACTACGACAACAGGAAACAAATATGTACTGGTGTGCGTTGACCACCTAACGAAGTATGCTGAGATAACAGCACTGCCCGACCAAAAAGCAGAAACTGTGGCACGTGCCTTTGTAGAAACAGTGGTTCTGCGGCACGGCGTTCCGCGGCAGTTGTTAACGGATCAAGGGTCAAACTTTGTGTCGAGGTTGATGAAAGATGTGTATAACCTTCTGGGAATAGACAAAAGACAGACCACCCCTTACCACCCGGCTTGTAACGGTGCTGTGGAGAGGCTTAATCAAACAGCAAGCAAACTGTTATCCCATTATGTTTCGCGAGACCAACAGGATTCGGACCTCTGGATACCGTTTGCTGTTTTTTCTTACAACACGGCGGTGCACGAGAGCTCCGGTGACTCCCCTTTCTACCTCTTGTACAGTCGCGACCCAGACACACCGAATGCGGTGGTTGATGGACAGAGACGGGTGCCATACGGGTCACTAGATGATTATCGAGCCGAACTGACGTCTCGATTGCAAGTGGCCCATGACGTAACAGCCGAAGCATTACGGGAAGCAGCCGACAAAAGAAAAAGGCGGTTCGACACTAGGGCTAGGGCGGTTCCTTTCAGGGTGGGAGGCCGCGTATACCTTGAGTGTGTGCAGGTCAAGGCAGGGCTTGCCCGTAAGTTAACGCCCAAATGGAAAGGACCTTACCGCGTAGTAGAGCAGCTATCGCCGGTTAATTTTCGGATTCGGGAGATCGCAGGGGCCTCAACCGCTGTGGTCCATGCTAACCGGTTAAAGCAAGCACCAACATGCTCGCCTCTTTCTGAAACGGCTGCCTCAAGGAAACAGGAGGGGGAGGATAATCTTCGCACGGAGCCCGCCATTGTAAATAACCCTGCATTGCAGAAAAACGGTCAGAGCGGCCGGCACAAAAATTTCAGTCCATGTGATGAACTGGAACACTTCATGCAGTCGCACCTCGGAGGCGCCCTTCTCGAGGAGGAGGCATCCCAATCTGGCAGACGTATTCCAGCGGCTAGGTACTACCTCCGTAACCGAGTAGTGGACAGGGAGGTACCTCGCTAAGACTACATTTCCTTGTTTTGTACATTACAAGTGCGCTTCGTTTAGTTTCATTTTTTGTTCGTTCTCTTGTTTGAGATGTTGTACATACTGTTAATTATGGTCTTATATTGTGCACTCGAGTGGTAACTACGGTGAAGAATTGTTCTGAAACACCGCTCTGGCTCGGTGCTCGTGGGGAAGAAAGGAGCGACTTGTGCGGGATACTGGCCCGAACAGCGCGGCGTGTGTGTGTGCGCGTGTGTGTGTATGACGAATTCCTAATGTTCAATGAACATTCCTTTTAAGAAGGAGCGGATGTGACGATTCGTGCACATGCACCGGTGCCACGGCGAGCCGGTCAGTGACTTTCCTGGAGACGGTTGGCCGCGCCGTCCTGACGTCGGGTCGCAGCGGAGAGACATGACCATATTTGGTTGTGGCGGGAGGAAGGGGGAGAGCGATCGGGGCGAGTGGACGAGAGGGCCGGAGACGGAGCGAGGCAGAAGACTGGGGCTGCGCATTGACCTGAGCCCGGGGTCTAGCCGTCGCTAACGTTCGACCTTCGCCAACGCGCCTCCACGCCTGGCAGCTCATCCAACGACCAGCCGCGAACGAGGGCAGCACAGCCACGAGGAACTCCCAGCCCAGCCGCTGCAGACAACCAGCCATTCATCGAGCCCGTGCCACACCACGCTGACTCAGCCCCGGCGACGACGAGGCCGGCTTCTGTCCCGTAAGCGGCATCGAGCCAGATGCTTTAATTAAATCACCTCAAAATCATTTTGGAGTCTGTGCATCAATCTCCTCATGCCCAGTGTGGACCCAGGGCCATTTTAAGAAATTGGTTCATCACAGTATCACATGGACACTTGTAAAATCGATGTGTTCAGATCTAGCTCGCTTCGTTCTAAAACAGCTTGTTTCGTTGTTTTAAGCAAGAATACATGCTTTTCGCGCAGTTATAAGAGAAAAAGTTTTGACGCGTATCACACGGACACTTGTAAAACCGATGTGTTAAGATTAAGCTCGTTTCGGTCTAAAACAGCTTGTTTCGTTGTGTTAAGCACGAATACATGCTTTTCGCGCTGTTACAAGAGAAAAAGTTTTGACGCGTATCACATGGACACTTGTAAAACCGATGTGTGCAGATTTATCTCGTTACGGTCTAAAACACCGTGTTTGGTTCTATTAAGCACGAATACATGCTTTTGGCACCGTTATGAGAAAAGGATTTGACGCGTATCACACAGACACTTGTAAAACCGATGTGTTCAGATTTAGCTCATTTCGATGTAAAACAGCTTGTTTCGTTGTATTAAGCAAGAATACATGCTTTTCGCGCAGTTATAAGAGAAAAAGCTTTGACGCGTATCACACGGACACTTGTAAAACCGATGTGTTCAGATTTAGCTCGTTTCGGTCTAAAACACCGTGTTTTGTTGTATTAAGCACGAATACATGCTTTTCGCACCGTTATGAGAAAAAGATTTGACGCGTATCACACAGACACTTGTAAAACCGATGTGTTCAGATTATGCTCGTTTCGGTCTAAAACAGCTTGTTTCGTTGTGTTAAGCACGAATACCGTCTTTTCGCGCAGTTACAAGAAAAAAAGTTTTGACGCGTATCACATGGACACTTGTAAAACCGATGTGTTCAGATCCAATTCGTTTCTGTCTAAAACAACTTGTTTCGTTGTTTTAAGCAAGAATACATGCTTTTCGCACAGTTATAACAGAAAACGTTTTGACGAGTATCACAAGGACACTTGTAAAACCGATGTGTTCAGATTTACCTCGTTTCGGTCTAAAACAGCTTGTTTCGTTGTTTTAAGCAAGAATACATGCTTTTCGCGCAGTTATAACACAAAAACTTTTGACGAGTATCACCGATGTGTTCAGATTTAGCTCGTTTCGGTCTAAACCAGCTTGTTTCGTTGTTTTAGGCAAGAATACATGTTTTTCGCGCAGTTACAGGAGTAAACGTTTTGACACGTATCACATGGACACTTGTAAAACCGATGTCTTCAGATTTAGCTCGTTTCGGTCTAAAACAGCTTGTTTCGTTGTATTAAACAAGAATACATGCTTTTCGCGCAGTTATAAGATAAAAAGTTTTGATAGGTATCACATGGACACTTGTAAAACTGATGTGTTCAGATCCAGCTCGCTTCGTTCTAAAACAGCTTGTTTCGTTGTTTTAAGCAAGAATACATGCTTTTCGCGCAGTTATAAGAGAAAAAGTTTTGACGCGAATCACACGGACACTTGTAAAACCGATGTGTTCAGATTTAGCTCGTTTCGGTCTAAAACACCGTGTTTTGTTGTATTAAGCACGAATACATGCTTTTCGCACCGTTATGAGAAAAAGATACGACGCGTATCACACAGACACTTGTAAAACCGATGTGTTCAGATTTATTTCTTTTCGGTCTAAAACAGCTTGTTTCGTTGTATTAAGCACGAATACATGCTTTTCGCGCAGTTACAAGAGAAAATGTTTTGACGCGTATTACATGGACACCTGTAAAACCGATGTGTTCAGATTTAGCTCGTTTCGGTCTAAAACACCGTGTTTAGTTGTATTAAGCACGAATACATGCTTTTCGTACCGTTATGAGAAAAAGATTTGACGCGTATGACATGGACACTTGTAAAACCGATATGTTCAGATTTAGCTCGTTCCGGTCTAAAACAGCTTCTTTCGTTGTTTTAAGCAAGAATACATGCTTTTCGCGCAGTTACAAGAGAAAAAGTTTTGACGCGTATCACATGGACACTTGGAAAACCGATGTGTTCAGATCTAATTCGTTTCGGTCTAAAACAACTTGTTTCGTTGTTTTAAGCAAGAATACATGCTTTTCGCGCAGTTATAAGAGAAAAAGTTTTGACGAGTATCACAAGGACTCTTGTAAAACCGATGTGTTCAGATTTAGCTCGTTTCGGTCTAAAACAGCTTGTTTCGTTGTTTTAAGCAAGAATACATGCTTTTCGCGCAGTTACAGGAGAAAACGTTTTGACGCGTATCACATGGACACTTGTAAAACCGATGACTTCAGATTTAGCTCGATTCGATCTAAAACATCTTGTTTCGTTGTATTAAACACGAATACACGCTCTTCGCGCAGTTATAAGATAAAAAGTTTTGATAGGTATCACATGGACACTTGTAAAACCGATGTGTTCAGATCTAGCTCGTTTCGGTCTAAACCACCATGTTTTGTTGTATTAAGCACGAATACATGCTTTTCGCGCAGTTATAAGAGAAAAAGTTTTGACGCGTATCACACGGACACTTGTAAAACCGATGTGTTCAGATCTAGCTCGCTTCGGTCTAAAACAGCTTGTTTCGTTGTTTTAAGCAAGAATACATGCTTTTCGCGCAGTTATAACAGAAAAAGTTTTGAGTATCACACGGACACTTGTAAAACCGATGTGTTCAGATCTAGCTCGCTTCGTTCTAAAACAGCTTGTTTTGTTGTTTTAAGCAAGAATACATGCTTTTCGCGCAGTTATGAGAGAAAAAGTTTTGACGCGTATCACATGGACACTTGTAAAACCGATGTCTTCAGATTTAGCTCGTTTCGGTCTAAAACAGCTTGTTTCGTTGTATTAAGCACGAATACATGCTTTTCGTGCAGTTATAAGATAAAAAGTTTTGATAGGTATCACATGGACACTTGCAAAACCGATGTGTTCAGATCTAGCTCGCATCGTTCTAAAACAGCTTGTTTCGTTGTTTTAAGCACGAATACATGCTTTTCGCGCAGTTATAAGAGAAAAAGCTTTGACGCGTATCACACGGACACTTGTAAAACCGATATGTTCAGATTTAGCTCGTTTCGGTCTAAAACACCGTGTTTTGTTGTATTAAGCACGAATACATGCTTTTCGCACCGTTATGAGAAAAAGATTTGACGCGTATCACACAGACACTTGTAAAACCGATGTGTTCAGATTAAGCTCGTTTCGGTCTAAAACAGCTTGTTTCGTTGTGTTAAGCACGAATACACGCTTTTCGCGCAGTTTCAAGAGAAAAAGTTTTGACGCGTATCACATGGACACTTGTAAAACCGATGTGTTCAGATTTAGCTCGTTTCGGTCTAAAACACCGTGTTTTGTTGTATTAAGCACGAATACATGCTTTTCGCACCGTTACGAGAAAAAGATTTGAGCGTATCACACAGACACTTGTAAAACCGATGTGTTCAGATTTAGCTCGTTTCGATGTAAAACAGCTTGTTTCGTTGTATTAAGCACGAATACATGCTTTTCGCGCAGTTATAAGAGAAAAAGCTTTGACGCGTATCACACGGACACTTGTAAAACCGATGTGTTCAGATTTAACTCGCTCCGGTCTAAAACAGCTTGTTTCGTTGTTTTAAACAAGAATACATGCTTTTCGCGCAATTATAGGAGAAAGTTTTGACGCGTATCACACGGACACTTGTAAAACCGATGTGTTCAGATTTAGATCGTTTCGGTCTAAAACAGCTTGATTCGTTGTATTAAGCACGAATACATGCTTTTCGCGCAGTTGCAAGAGAAAACGTTTTGACGCGTATCACATGGACACTTGTAAAACCGATGTGTTCAGATTTAGCTCGTTTCGGTCTAAAACACCGTCTTTTGTTGTATTAAGCACGAATACATGCTTTTCGCACCGTTATGAGAAAAAGATTTGACGCGTATCACACACATTTGTAAAACCGATGTGTTCAGATTTAGCTCGTTTCGTTCTAAAACAGCTTGTTTCGTTGTTTTAAGCAAGAATACATGCTTTTCGCGCAGTTATAAGAAAATAATTTTCACGCGTATCACAAGGACACTTGTAAAACCGATGTGTTCAGATCCAATTCGTTTCGGTCTAAAACAACTTGTTTCGTTGTTTTAAGCAAGAATACATGCTTTTCGCACAGTTATAACAGAAAACGTTTTGACGAGTACAAGGACACTTGTAAAACCGATGTGTTCAGATCTAATTTGTTTCGGTCTAAAACAACTTGTTTCGTTGTTTTAAGCAAGAATACATGCTTTCGCGCAGTTATACGAAAAAAATTTTTGACGCGTATCACATGGACACTTGTAAAACCGATTTGTTCAGATTTAGTTCGTTTCCGTCTAAAACAGCTTGTTTCGTTGTATTAAGCACGAATATATGCTTTTCGCGCAGTTAGAAGAGAAAATGTTTTGATGCGTATCACATGGACTCTTGTAAAACCGATGTGTTCAGATTTAGCTCGTTTCGGTCTAAAACACCGTGTTTAGTTGTATTAAGCAGGAATACATGCTTTTCGCACCGTTATGAGAAAAAGATTTGACGCGTATCACACACACCTGTAAAACCGATGTGTTCAGATTTAGCTCGTTTCGTTCTAAAACAGCTTGTTTCGTTGTTTTAAGCAAGAGTACATGCTTTTCGCGCAGTTATAAAAAAAAATTTTTGACGCGTATCACATGGACACTTGTAAAACCGATGTGTTCAGATCTAATTCGTTTCGGTCTAAAACAACTTGTTTCGTTGTTTTAAGCAAGAATACATGCTTTTCGCGCAGTTATAAGAGAAAAAGTTTTACGAGTATCACAAGGACACTTGTAAAACCGATGTGTTCAGATTTAGCTCGTTTCGGTCTAAAACAGCTTGTTTCGTTGTTTTAAGCAAGAATACATGCTTTTCGCGCAGTTACAGGAGAAAACGTTTTGACGCGTATCACATGGACACTTGTAAAACCGATGACTTCAGATTTAGCTCGATTCGGTCTAAAACAGCTTGTTTCGTTGTATTAAACATGAATACACGCTCTTCGCGCAGTTATAAGATAAAAAGTTTTGATAGGTATCACATGGACACTTGTAAAACCGATGTGTTCAGATCTAGCTCGTTTCGGTCTAAAACACCATGTTTTGTTGTATTAAGCACGAATACATGCTTTTCGCGCAGTTATAAGAGAAAAAGTTTTGACGCGTATCACACGGACACTTGTAAAACCGATGTGTTCGGATCTAGCTCGCTTCGGTCTAAAACAGCTTGTTTCGTTGTTTTAAGCAAGAATACATGCTTTTCGCGCAGTTATAACAGAAAAAGTTTTGAGTATCACACGGACACTTGTAAAACCGATGTGTTCAGATCTAGCTCGCTTCGTTCTAAAACAGCTTGTTTTGTTGTTTTAAGCAAGAATACATGCTTTTCGCGCAGTTATGAGAGAAAAAGTTTTGACGCGTATCACACGGACACTTGTAAAACCGATGTGTTCAGATTTAGCTCGTTTCGGTCTAAAACACCGTGTTTTGTTGTATTAAGCACGAATACATGCTTTTCGCACCGTTATGAGAAAAAGATTTGACGCGTATCACACAGACACTTGTAAAACCGATGTGTTCAGATTAAGCTCGTTTCGGTCTAAAACAGCTTGTTTCGTTGTGTTAAGCACGAATACACGCTTTTCGCGCAGTTTCAAGAGAAAAAGTTTTGACGCGTATCACATGGACACTTGTAAAACCGATGTGTTCAGATTTAGCTCGTTTCGGTCTAAAACACCGTGTTTTGTTGTATTAAGCACGAATACATGCTTTTCGCACCGTTACGAGAAAAAGATTTGAGCGTATCACACAGACACTTGTAAAACCGATGTGTTCAGATTTAGCTCGTTTCGATGTAAAACAGCTTGTTTCGTTGTATTAAGCACGAATACATGCTTTTCGCGCAGTTATAAGAGAAAAAGCTTTGACGCGTATCACACGGACACTTGTAAAACCGATTTGTTCAGATTTAACTCGCTCCGGTCTAAAACAGCTTGTTTCGTTGTTTTAAACAAGAATACATGCTTTTCGCGCAATTATAGGAGAAAGTTTTGACGCGTATCACACGGACACTTGTAAAACCGATGTGTTCAGATTTAGATCGTTTCGGTCTAAAACAGCTTGATTCGTTGTATTAAGCACGAATACATGCTTTTCGCGCAGTTGCAAGAGAAAACGTTTTGACGCGTATCACATGGACACTTGTAAAACCGATGTGTTCAGATTTAGCTCGTTTCGGTCTAAAACACCGTCTTTTGTTGTATTAAGACGAATATATGCTTTTCGCACCGTTATGAGAAAAAGATTTGACGCGTATCACACACATTTGTAAAACCGATGTGTTCAGATTTAGCTCGTTTCGTTCTAAAACAGCTTGTTTCGTTGTTTTAAGCAAGAATACATGCTTTTCGCGCAGTTATAAGAAAATAATTTTCACGCGTATCACAAGGACACTTGTAAAACCGATGTGTTCAGATCCAATTCGTTTCGGTCTAAAACAACTTGTTTCGTTGTTTTAAACAAGAATACATGCTTTTCGCACAGTTATAACAGAAAACGTTTTGACGAGTACAAGGACACTTGTAAAACCGATGTGTTCAGATCTAATTCGTTTCGGTCTAAAACAACTTGTTTCGTTGTTTTAAGCAAGAATACATGCTTTTCGCGCAGTTATACAAAAAAATTTTTGACGCGTATCACATGGACACTTGTAAAACCGATTTGTTCAGATTTAGTTCGTTTCCGTCTAAAACAGCTTGTTTCGTTGTATTAAGCACGAATACATGCTTTTCGCGCAGTTACAAGAGAAAATGTTTTGATGCGTATCACATGGACTCTTGTAAAACCGATGTGTTCAGATTTAGCTCGTTTCGGTCTAAAACACCGTGTTTAGTTGTATTAAGCAGGAATACATGCTTTTCGCACCGTTATGAGAAAAAGATTTGACGCGTATCACACACACCTGTAAAACCGATGTGTTCAGATTTAGCTCGTTTCGTTCTAAAACAGCTTGTTTCGTTGTTTTAAGCAAGAGTACATGCTTTTCGCGCAGTTATAAAAAAAATTTTTGACGCGTATCACATGGACACTTGTAAAACCGATGTGTTCAGATCTAATTCGTTTCGGTCTAAAACAACTTGTTTCGTTGTTTTAAGCAAGAATACATGCTTTTCGCGCAGTTATGAGAGAAAAAGTTTTGACGAGTATCACAAGAACACTTGTAAAACCGATGTGTTCAGATTTAGCTCGTTTCGGTCTAAAACAGCTTGTTTCGTTGTTTTAAGCAAGAATACATGCTTTTCGCGCAGTTACAGGAGAAAACGTTTTGACGCGTATCACATGGACACTTGTAAAACCGATGACTTCAGATTTAGCTCGATTCGGTCTAAAACAGCTTGTTTCGTTGTATTAAACACGAATACACGCTCTTCGCGCAGTTATAAGATAAAAAGTTTTGATAGGTATCACATGGACACTTGTAAAACCGATGTGTTCAGATCTAGCTCGTTTCGGTCTAAAACACCATGTTTTGTTGTATTAAGCACGAATACATGCTTTTCGCGCAGTTATAAGAGAAAAAGTTTTGACGCGTATCACACGGACACTTGTAAAACCGATGTGTTCGGATCTAGCTCGCTTCGGTCTAAAACAGCTTGTTTCGTTGTTTTAAGCAAGAATACATGCTTTTCGCGCAGTTATAACAGAAAAAGTTTTGAGTATCACACGGACACTTGTAAAACCGATGTGTTCAGATCTAGCTCGCTTCGTTCTAAAACAGCTTGTTTTGTTGTTTTAAGCAAGAATACATGCTTTTCACGCAGTTATGAGAGAAAAAGTTTTGACGCGTATCACATGGACACTTGTAAAACCGATGTCTTCAGATTTAGCTCGTTTCGGTCTAAAACAGCTTGTTTCGTTGTATTAAGCACGAATACATGCTTTTCGTGCAGTTATAAGATAAAAAGTTTTGATAGGTATCACATGGACACTTGCAAAACCGATGTGTTCAGATCTAGCTCGCTTCGTTCTAAAACAGCTTGTTTCGTTGTTTTAAGCACGAATACATGCTTTTCGCGCAGTTATAAGAGAAAAAGCTTTGACGCGTATCACACGGACACTTGTAAAACCGATGTGTTCAGATTTAGCTCGTTTCGGTCTAAAACACCGTGTTTTGTTGTATTAAACACGAATACATGCTTTTCGCACCGTTATGAGAAAAAGATTTGACGCGTATCACACAGTCACTTGTAAAACCGATGTGTTCAGATTAAGCTCGTTTCGGTCTAAAACAGCTTGTTTCGTTGTGTTAAGCACAAATACACGCTTTTCGCGCAGTTTCAAGAGAAAAAGTTTTGACGCGTATCACATGGACACTTGTAAAACCGATGTGTTCAGATTTAGCTCGTTTCGGTCTAAAACACCGTGTTTTGTTGTATTAAGCACGAATACATGCTTTTCGCACCGTTATGAGAAAAAGATTTGAGCGTATCACACAGACACTTGTAAAACCGATGTGTTCAGATTTGGCTCGTTTCGATGTAAAACAGCTTGTTTCGTTGTATTAAGCACGAATACATGCTTTTCGCGCAGTTATAAGAGAAAAAGCTTTGACGCGTATCACACGGACACTTGTAAAACCGATGTGTTCAGATTTAACTCGCTCCGGTCTAAAACAGCTTGTTTCGTTGTTTTAAACAAGAATACATGCTTTTCGCGCAATTATAGGAGAAAGTTTTGACGCGTATCACACGGACACTTGTAAAACCGATGTGTTCAGATTTAGATCGTTTCGGTCTAAAACAGCTTGATTCGTTGTATTAAGCACGAATACATGCTTTTCGCGCAGTTGCAAGAGAAAACGTTTTGACGCGTATCACATGGACACTTGTAAAACCGATGTGTTCAGATTTAGCTCGTTTCGGTCTAAAACACCGTGTTTAGTTGTATTAAGCAGGAATACATGCTTTTCGCACCGTTATGAGAAAAAGATTTGACGCGTATCACACACACCTGTAAAACCGATGTGTTCAGATTTAGCTCGTTTCGTTCTAAAACAGCTTGTTTCGTTGTTTTAAGCAAGAGTACATGCTTTTCGCGCAGTTATAAAAAAAATTTTTGACGCGTATCACATGGACACTTGTAAAACCGATGTGTTCAGATCTAATTCGTTTCGGTCTAAAACAACTTGTTTCGTTGTTTTAAGCAAGAATACATGCTTTTCGCGCAGTTATAACAGAAAAAGTTTTGACGAGTATCACAAGGACACTTGTGAAATCGATGTGTTCAGATTTAGCTTGTTTCGGTCTAAAACAGCTTGTTTCGTTGTTTTAAGCAAGAATACATGCTTTTCGCGCAGTTACAACCGAAAAGTTTTGACGAGTATCACACGGACACTTGTAAAACCGATGTGTTCAGATTTAGCTCGTTTTGGTCTAAACCAGCTTGTTTCGTTGTTTTAAGCAAGAATACATGCTTTTCGCGCAGTTACAGGAGAAAACGTTTTGACGCGTATCACATGGACACTTGTAAAACCGATGTCTTCAGATTTAGCTCGTTTCGGTCGAAAACAGCTCGTTTCGTTGTACTAAAAACGAATACATGCTTTTCGCGCAGTTATAAGATAAAAAGTTTTGATAGGTATCACATGGACACTTGTAAAACCGATGTGTTCAGATCTAGCTCGTTTCGGTCTAAAACACCATGTTTTGTTGTATTAAGCACGAATACATGCTTTTCGCGCAGTTATAAGAGAAAAGGTTTTGACGCGTATCACACGGACACTTGTAAAACCGATGTGTTCAGATTTAGCTCGTTTCGGTCTAAAACACCGTGTTTTGTTGTATTAAGCACGAATACATGCTTTTCGCACCGTTATGAGAAAAAGATACGACGCGTATCACACAGACACTTGTAAAACCGATGTGTTCAGATTTAGTTCGTTTCGGTCTAAAACAGCTTCTTTCGTTGTTTAAGCAAGAATACATGCTTTTCGCGCAGTTACAAGAGAAAAAGTTTTGACGCGTATCACATGGACACTTGGAAAACCGATGTGTTCAGATCTAATTCGTTTCGGTCTAAAACAACTTGTTTCGTTGTTTTAAGCAAGAATACATGCTTTTCGCGCAGTTATAACAGAAAACGTTTTGACGAGTATCACAAGGACACTTGTAAAACCGTTGTGTTCAGATTTAGCTCGTTTCGGTCTAAAACAGCTTGTTTCGTTGTTTTAAGCAAGAATACATGCTTTTCGCGCAGTTACAGGAGAAAACGTTTTGACGCGTATCACATGGACACTTGTAAAACCGATGACTTCAGATTTAGCTCGATTCGGTCTAAAACAGCTTGTATCGTTGTATTAAACACGAATACACGCTCTTCGCGCAGTTATAAGATAAAAAGTTTTGACGCGTATCACACGGACACTTGTAAAACCGATGTGTTCAGATCTAGCTCGCTTCGGTCTAAAACAGCTTGTTTCGTTGTTTTAGGCAAGAATACATGCTTTTCGCGCAGTTATAACAGAAAAAGTTTTGAGTATCACACGGACACTTGTAAAACCGATGTGTTCAGATCTAGCTCGCTTCGTTCTAAAACAGCTTGTTTTGTTGTTTTAAGCAAGAATACATGCTTTTCGCGCCGTTATGAGAGAAAAAGTTTTGACGCGTATCACATGGACATTTGTAAAACCGATGTCTTCAGATTTAGCTCGTTTCGGTCTAAAACAGCTTGTTTCGTTGTATTAAGCACGAATACATGCTTTTCGTGCAGTTATAAGATAAAAAGTTTGATAGGTATCACATGGACACTTGCAAAACCGATGTGTTCAGATCTAGCTCGCTTCGTTCTAAAACAGCTTGTTTCGTTGTTTTAAGCACGAATACATGCTTTTCGCGCAGTTATAAGAGAAAAAGCTTTGACGCGTATCACACGGACACTTGTAAAACCGATGTGTTCAGATTTAGCTCGTTTCGGTCTAAAACACCGTGTTTTGTTGTATTAAGCACGAATACATGCTTTTCGCACCGTTATGAGAAAAAGATTTGACGCGTATCACACAGACACTTGTAAAACCGATGTGTTCAGATTTAGCTCGTTTCGGTCTAAAACACCATGTTTTGTTGTATTAAGCACGAATACATGCTTTTCGCGCAGTTATAAGAGAAAAGGTTTTGACGCGTATCACACGGACACTTGTAAAACCGATGTGTTCAGATTTAGCTCGTTTCGGTCTAAAATACCGTGTTTTGTTGTATTAACCACGAATACATGCTTTTCGCACCGTTATGAGAAAAAGACACGAATACATGCTTTTCGCGCAGTTATAAGAAAAAAGTTTTGACGCGTATCACACGGACACTTGTAAAACCGATGTGTTCAGATCTAGCTCGCTTCGGTCTAAAACAGCTTGTTTCGTTGTTTTAGGCAAGAATACATACTTTTCGCGCAGTTATAACAGAAAAAGTTTTGAGTATCACACGGACACTTGTAAAACCGATGTGTTCAGATCTAGCTCGCTTCGTTCTAAAACAGCTTGTTTTGTTGTTTTAGGCAAGAATACATGCTTTTCGCGCAGTTATAAGATAAAAAGTTTGATAGGTATCACATGGACACTTGCAAAACCGATGTGTTCAGATCTAGCTCGCTTCGTTCTAAAACAGCTTGTTTCGTTGTTTTAAGCACGAATACATGCTTTTCGCGCAGTTATAAGAGAAAAAGTTTTGACGCGTATCACACGGACACTTGTAAAACCGATGTGTTCAGATTAAGCTCGTTTCGGTCTAAAACAGCTTGTTTCGTTGTGTTAAGCACGAATACATGCTTTTCGCGCAATTACAAGAGAAAAAGTTTTGACGCGTATCACATGGACACTTGTAAAACCGATGTGTGCTGATTTATCTCGTTTCGGTCTAAAACACCGTGTTTTGTTGTATTAAGCACGAATACATGCTTTTTGCACCGTTATGAGAAAAAGATTTGACGCGTATCGCACAGACACTTGTAAAGCCGATGTGTTCAGATTCAGCTCATTTGATGTAAAACAGCTTGTTTCGTTGTATTAAGCACGAATACATGCTTTTCGCGCAGTTATAAGAGAAAAAGCTTTGACGCGTATCACACGGACACTTAAAAAACCGATGTGTTCAGATTCAGCTCGTTTCGGTCTTAAACACCGTGTTTTGTTGTATTAAGCACGAATACATGCTTTTCGCACCGTTATGAGAAAAAGATTTGACGCGTACCACACAGACACTTGTAAAACCGATGTGTTCAGATTTAGCTCGTTTCAATGTAAAACAGCTTGTTTCGTTGTATTAAGCACGAATACATGCTTTTCGCGCAGTTATAAGAGAAAAAGCTTTGGCGCGTATCACACGGACACTAGTAAAACCGATGTGTTCAGATCTAATTCGTTTCGGTCTAAAACAACTTGTTTGGTTGTTTTAAGAAAGAATACATGCTTTTCGCGCAGTTATAGGAAAAAAATTTTTGACGCGTATCACATGGACACTTGTAAAACCGATTTGTTCAGATTTAGTTCGTTTCCGTCTAAAACAGCTTGTTTCGTTGTATTAAGCACGAATACATGCTTTTCGCGCAGTTACAAGAGAAAATGTTTTGATGCGTATCACATGGACTCTTGTAAACCGATGTGTTCAGATTTAGCTCGTTTCGGTCTAAAACACCGTGTTTAGTTGTATTAAGCAGGAATACGTGCTTTTCGCACCGTTATGAGAAAAAGATTTGACGCGTATCACACACACCTGTAAAACCGATGTGTTCAGATTTAGCTCGTTTCGTTCTAAAACAGCTTGTTTCGTTGTTTTAAGCAAGAGTACATGCTTTTCGCGCAGTTATAAAAAAAATTTTTGACGCGTATCACATGGACACTTGTAAAACCGATGTGTTCAGATTTAATTCGTTTCGGTCTAAAACAACTTGTTTCGTTGTTTTAAGCAAGAATACATGCTTTTCGCGCAGTTATAAGAAAAAAATTTTTGACGCGTATCACATGGACACTTGTAAAACCGATGTGTTCAGATCTAATTCGTTTCGGTCTAAAACAACTGGTTTCGTTGTTTTAAGCAAGAATACATGCTTTTCGCGCAGTTATAACAGAAAAAGTTTTGACGAGTATCACAAGGACACTTGTGAAACCGATGTGTTCAGATTTAGCTCGTTTCGGTCTAAAACAGCTTGTTTCGTTGTTTTAAGCAAGAATACATGCTTTTCGCGCAGTTGCAGGAGAAAACGTTTTGACGCGTATCACATGGACACTTGTAAAACCGATGTCTTCAGATTTAGCTCGTTTCGGTCGAAAACAGCTCGTTTCGTTGTACGAAAAACGAATACATGCTTTTCGCGCAGTTATAAGATAAAAAGTTTTGATAGGTATCACATGGACACTTGTAAAACCGATGTGTTCAGATCTAGCTCGTTTCGGTCTAAAACACCATGTTTTGTTGTATTAAGCACGAATACATGCTTTTCGCGCAGTTATAAGAGAAAAGGTTTTGACGCGTATCACACGGACACTTGTAAAACCGATGTGTTCAGATTTAGCTCGTTCCGGTCTAAAACAGCTTCTTTCGTTGTTTTAAGCAAGAATACATGCTTTTCGCGCAGTTACAAGAGAAAAAGTTTTGACGCGTATCACATGGACACTTGTAAAACCGATGTGTTCAGATTTAGCTCGTTTCGATGTAAAACAGCTTGTTTCCTTGTATTAAGCACGAATACATGCTTTTCGCGCAGTGATAAGAGAAAAAGCTTTGACGCGTATCACACGGACACTTGTAAAACCGATATGTTCAGATTTAACTCGCTCCGGTCTAAAACAGCTTGTTTCGTTGTTTTAAACAAGAATACATGCTTTTCGCGCAATTATAGGACAAAGTTTTGTCGCGTATCACACGGACACTTGTAAAACCGATGTGTTCAGATTTAGTTCGTTTAGGTCTAAAACAGCCTGATTCTTTGTATTAAGCACGAATACATGCTTTTCGCGCAGTTACAAGAGAAAACGTTTTGACGCGTATCACATGGACACTTGTAAAACCGATGTGTTCAGATTTAGCTCGTTTCGGTCTAAAACACCGTGTTTTGTTGTATTAAGCACGAATACATGCTTTTCGCACCGTTATGAGAAAAAGATTTGACGCGTATCACACACACTTGTAAAACCGATGTGTTCAGATTTAGCTCGTTTCGTTCTAAAACAGCTTGTTTCGTTGTTTTAAGCAAGAATACATGCTTTTCGCGCAGTTATAAGAAAAATTTTTTGACGCGTATCACAAGGACACTTGTAGAACCGATGTGTTCACATCTAGCTCGCTTCGTTCTAAAACAGCTTGTTTCGTTGTTTTAAGCAAGAATACATGCTTTTCGCGCAGTTATAAGAGAAAAAGCTTTGACGCGTATCACACGGACACTTGTAAAACCGATGTGTTCAGATTTAGCTCGTTTCGGTGTAAAACACCGTGTTTTGTTGTATTAAGTACGAATACATGCTTTTCGCACCGTTATGAGAAAAAAATTTGACGCGTATCACACAGACACTTGTAAAACCGATGTGTTCAGATTTAGCTCGTTTCGGTCTAAAACAGCTTGTTTCGTTGTTTTAAGCAAGAATACATGCTTTTCGCGCAGTTACAGGAGAAAACGTTTTGACGCGTATCACATGGACACTTGTAAAACCGATGACTTCAGATTTAGCTCGATTCGGTCTAAAACAGCTTGTATCGTTGTATTAAACACGAATACACGCTCTTCGCGCAGTTATAAGATAAAAAGTTTTGATAGGTATCACATGGACACTTGTAAAACCGATGTGTTCAGATCTAGCTCGTTTCGGTCTAAAACACCATGTTTTGTTGTATTAAGCACGAATACATGCTTTTCGCGCAGTTATAAGAGAAAAAGTTTTGACGCGTATCACACGGACACTTGTAAAACCGATGTGTTCAGATCTAGCTCGCTTCGGTCTAAAACAGCTTGTTTCGTTGTTTTAAGCAAGAATACATGCTTTTCGCGCAGTTATAACAGAAAAAGTTTTGAGTATCACACGGACACTTGTAAAACCGATGTGTTCAGATCTAGCTCGCTTCGTTCTAAAACAGCTTGTTTTGTTGTTTTAAGCAAGAATACATGCTTTTCGCGCAGTTATGAGAGAAAAAGTTTTGACGCGTATCACATGGACATTTGTAAAACCGATGTCTTCAGATTTAGCTCGTTTCGGTCTAAAACAGCTTGTTTCGTTGTATTAAGCACGAATACATGCTTTTCGTGCAGTTATAAGATAAAAAGTTTGATAGGTATCACATGGACACTTGCAAAACCGATGTGTTCAGATCTAGCTCGCTTCGTTCTAAAACAGCTTGTTTCGTTGTTTTAAGCACGAATACATGCTTTTCGCGCAGTTATAAGAGAAAAAGCTTTGACGCGTATCACACGGACACTTGTAAAACCGATGTGTTCAGATTTAGCTCGTTTCGGTCTAAAACACTGTGTTTTGTTGTATTAAGCACGAATACATGCTTTTCGCACCGTTATGAGAAAAAGATTTGACGCGTATCACACAGACACTTGTAAAACCGATGTGTTCAGATTAAGCTCGTTTCGGTCTAAAACACCTTGTTTCGTTGTGTTAAGCACGAATACACGCTTTTCGCGCAGTTTCAAGAGAAAAAGTTTTGACGCGTATCACATGGACACTTGTAAAACCGATGTGTTCAGATTTAGCTCGTTTCTGTCTAAAACACCGTGTTTTGTTGTATTAAGCACGAATACATGCTTTTCGCACCTTTATGAGAAAAAGATTTGAGCGTATCACACAGACACTTGTAAAACCGATGTGTTCAGATTTAGCTCGTTTCGATGTAAAACACCTTGTTTCGTTGTATTAAGCACGAATACATGCTTTTCGCGCAGTTATAAGAGAAAAAGCTTTGACGCGTATCACTCGGACACTTGTAAAACCGATGTGTTCAGATTTAACTCGCTCCGGTCTAAAACAGCTTGTTTCGTTGTTTTAAACAAGAATACATGCTTTTCGCGCAATTATAGGAGAAAGTTTTGACGCGTATCACACGGACACTTGTAAAACCGATGTGTTCAGATTTAGATCGTTTCGGTCTAAAACAACTTGATTCGTTGTATTAAGCACGAATACATGCTTTTCGCGCAGTTGCAAGAGAAAACGTTTTGACGCGTATCACATGGACACTTGTAAAACCGATGTGTTCAGATTTAGCTCGTTTCGGTCTAAAACACCGTGTTTTGTTGTATTAAGCACGAATACATGCTTTTCGCACCGTTATGAGAAAAAGATTTGACGCGTATCACACACACTTGTAAAACCGATGTGTTCAGATTTAGCTCGTTTCGGTCTAAAACACCGTGTTTTGTTGTATTAAGCACGAATACATGCTTTTCGCACCGTTATGAGAAAAAGATTTGACGCGTATCACACACACTTGTAAAACCGATGTGTTCAGATTTAGCTCGTTTCGTTCTAAAACAGCTTGTTTCGTTGTTTTAAGCAAGAATACGTGCTTTTCGCGCAGTTATAAGAAAATAATTTTCACGCGTATCACAAGGACACTTGTAAAACCGATGTGTTCAGATCCAATTCGTTTCGGTCTAAAACAACTTGTTTCGTTGTTTTAAGCAAGAATACATGCTTTTCGCACAGTTATAACAGAAAACGTTTTGACGAGTACAAGGACACTTGTAAAACCGATGTGTTCAGATTTAGCTCGTTTCGGTCTAAAACAGCTTGTTTCGTTGTTTTAAGCGCAGTTATAACAGAAAAAGTTTTGACGAATATCACACGGACACTTGTAAAACCGATGTGTTCAGATTTAGCTCGCTTCGGTCTAAACCAGCTTGTTTCGTTGTTTTAAGCAAGAATATATACTTTTCGCGCAGTTACAGGAGAAAACGTTTTGACGCGTATCACATGGACACTTGTAAAACCGATGTCTTCAGATTTAGCTCGTTTCGGTCTAAAACAGCTTGTTTTGTTGTATTAAACACCAATACATGCTTTTCCCGCAATTATAAGATAAAAAGTTTTGATAGGTATCACATGGACACTTGTAAAACCGATGTGTTCAGATCTAGCTCGCTTCGTTCTAAAACAGCTTGTTTCGTTGTTTTAAGCAACAATACATGCTTTTCGCGCAGTTATAAGAGAAAAAGTTTTGACGCGTATCACACGGACACATGTAAAACCGATGTGTTCAGATTAAGCTCGTTTCGGTCTAAAACAGCTTGTTTCGTTGTGTTAAGCACGAATACATGCTTTTCGCGCAATTACAAGAGAAAAAGTTTTGACGCGTATCACATGGACACTTGTAAAACCGATTTGTGCATATTTATCTCGTTTCGGTCTAAAACACCGTGTTTTGTTGTATTAAGCACGAATACATGCTTTTTGCACCGTTATGAGAAAAAGATTTGACGCGTATCACACAGACACTTGTAAAGCCGATGTGTTCAGATTCAGCTCATTTGATGTAAAACAGCTTGTTTCGTTGTATTAAGCACGAATACATGCTTTTCGCGCAGTTATAAGAGAAAAAGCTTTGACGCGTATCACACGGACACTTATAAAACCGATGTGTTCAGATTTAGCTCGTTTCGGTCTTAAACACCGTGTTTTGTTGTATTAAGCACGAATACATGCTTTTCGCACCGTTATGAGAAAAAGATTTGACGCGTATCACACAGACACTTGTAAAACCGATTCAATGTAAAACAGCTTGTTTCGTTGTATTAAGCACGAATACATGCTTTTCGCGCAGTTATAAGAGAAAAAGCTTTGGCGCGTATCACACGGACACTAGTAAAACCGATGTGTTCAGATCTAATTCGTTTCGGTCTAAAACAACTTGTTTCGTTGTTTTAAGAAAGAATACATGCTTTTCGCGCAGTTATAGGAAAAAAATTTTTGACGCGTATCACATGGACACTTGTAAAACCGATTTGTTCAGATTTAGTTCGTTTCCGTCTAAAACAGCTTGTTTCGTTGTATTAAGCACGAATACATGCTTTTCGCGCAGTTACAAGAGAAAATGTTTTGATGCGTATCACATAGGCTCTTGTAAATCGATGTGTTCAGATTTAGCTCGTTTCGGTCTAAAACACCGTGTTTAGTTGTATTAAGCAGGAATACATGCTTTTCGCACCGTTATGAGAAAAAGATTTGACGCGTATCACACACACCTGTAAAACCGATGTGTTCAGATTTAGCTCGTTTCGTTCTAAAACAGCTTGTTTCGTTGTTTTAAGCAAGAGTACATGCTTTTCGCGCAGTTATAAAAAAAAATTTTTGACGCGTATCACATGGACACTTGTAAAACCGATGTGTTCAGATCTAATTCGTTTCGGTCTAAAACAACTTGTTTCGTTGTTTTAAGCAGGAATACATGCTTTTCGCACCGTTATGAGAAAAAGATTTGACGCGTATCACACACACCTGTAAAACCGATGTGTTCAGATTTAGCTCGTTTCGTTCTAAAACAGCTTGTTTCGTTGTTTTAAGCAAGAGTACATGCTTTTCGCGCAGTTATAAAAAAAAATTTTTGACGCGTATCACATGGACACTTGTAAAACCGATGTGTTCAGATCTAATTCGTTTCGGTCTAAAACAACTTGTTTCGTTGTTTTAAGCAAGAATACATGCTTTTCGCGCAGTTATAACAGAAAAAGTTTTGACGAGTATCACAAGGACACTTGTGAAACCGATGTGTTCAGATTTAGCTCGTTTCGGTCTAAAACAGCTTGTTTCGTTGTTTTAAGCAAGAATACATGCTTTTCGCGCAGTTACAGGAGAAAACGTTTTGACGCGTATCACATGGACACTTGTAAAACCGATGTCTTCAGATTTAGCTCGTTTCGGTGGAAAACAGCTCGTTTCGTTGTACGAAAAACGAATACATGCTTTTCGCGCAGTTATAAGATAAAAAGTTTTGATAGGTATCACATGGACACTTGTAAAACCGATGTGTTCAGATCTAGCTCGTTTCGGTCTAAAACACCATGTTTTGTTGTATTAGGCACGAATACATGCTTTTCGCGCAGTTATAAGAGAAAACGTTTTGACGCGTATCACACGGACACTTGTAAAACCGATGTGTTCAGATTTAGCTCGTTCCGGTCTAAAACAGCTTCTTTCGTTGTTTTAAGCAAGAATACATGCTTTTCGCGCAGTTACAAGAGAAAAAGTTTTGACGCGTATCACATGGACACTTGTGAAACCAATGTGTTCAGATTTAGCTCGCTTCGATGTAAAACAGCTTGTTTCCTTGTATTAAGCACGAATACATGCTTTTCGCGCAGTTATAAGAGAAAAAGCTTTGACGCGTATCACACGGACACTTGTAAAACCGATATGTTCAGATTTAACTCGCTCCGGTCTAAAACAGCTTGTTTCGTTGTTTTAAACAAGAATACATGCTTTTCGCGCAATTATAGGACAAAGTTTTGTCGCGTATCACACGGACACTTGTAAAACCGATGTGTTCAGATTTAGTTCGTTTCGGTCTAAAACAGCCTGATTCTTTGTATTAAGCACGAATACATGCTTTTCGCGCAGTTACAAGAGAAAACGTTTTGACGCGTATCACATGGACACTTGTAAAACCGATGTGTTCAGATTTAGCTCGTTTCGGTCTAAAACACCGTGTTTTGTTGTATTAAGCACGAATACATGCTTTTCGCACCGTTATGAGAAAAAGATTTGACGCGTATCACACACACTTGTAAAACCGATGTGTTCAGATTTAGCTCGTTTCGTTCTAAAACAGCTTGTTTCGTTGTTTTAAGCAAGAATACATGCTTTTCGCGCAGTTATAAGAAAAATTTTTTGACGCGTATCACAAGGACACTTGTAAAACCGATGTGTTCAGATCCAATTCGTTTCGGTCTAAAACAACTTGTTTCGTTGTTTTAAGCTAGAATACATGCTTTTCGCACAGCTATAACAAAAAACGTTTTGACGAGTATCACAAGGACACTTGTAAAACCGATGTGTTCAGATCTAGCTCGTTTCGGTCTAAAACACCATGTTTTGTTGTATTAGGCACGAATACATGCTTTTCGCGCAGTTATAAGAGAAAACGTTTTGACGCGTATCACACGGACACTTGTAAAACCGATGTGTTCAGATTTAGCTCGTTCCGGTCTAAAACAGCTTCTTTCGTTGTTTTAAGCAAGAATACATGCTTTTCGCGCAGTTACAGGAGAAAACGTTTTGACGCGTATCACATGGACACTTGTAAAACCGATGTCTTCAGATTTAGCTCGTTTCGGTCTAAAACAGCTTGTTTCGTTGTATTGAACACGAATACATGCTTTTCGCGCAGTTATAAGATAAAAAGTTTTGATAGGTATCACATATACACTTGTAAAACCGATGTGTTCACATCTAGCTCGCTTCGTTCTAAAACAGCTTGTTTCGTTGTTTTAAGCAAGAATACATGCTTTTCGCGCAGTTATAAGAGAAAAAGCTTTGACGCGTGTCACACGGACACTTGTAAAACCGATGTGTTCAGATTTAGCTCGTTTCGGTCTAAAACACCGTGTTTTGTTGTATTAAGTACGAATACATGCTTTTCGCACCGTTATGAGAAAAAAATTTGACGCGTATCACACAGACACTTGTAAAACCGATGTGTTCAGATTTAGCTCGTTTCAATGTAAAACAGCTTGTTTCGTTGTATTAAGCACGAATACATGCTTTTCGCGCAGTTATAAGAGAAAAAGCTTTGACGCGTATCACACGGACACTTGTAAAACCGATGTGTTGATTTAACTCGCTCCGGTCTAAAACAGCTTGTTTCTTTGTTTTAAGCAAGAATACATGCTTTTCGCGCAGTTATAAGAAAAAAATTTTTGACGCGTATCACATGGACACTTGTAAAACCGATTTGTTCAGATTTAGTTCGTTTCCGTCGAAAACAGCTTGTTTCGTTGTATTAAGCACGAATACATGCTTTTCGCGCAGTTACAAGAGAAAATGTTTTGATGCGTATCACATGGACTCTTGTAAAACCGATGTGTTCAGATTTAGCTCGTTTCGGTCTAAAACACCGTGTTTAGTTGTATTAAGCAGGAATACATGCTTTTCGCACCGTTATGAGAAAAAGATTTGACGCGTATCACACACACCTGTAAAACCGATGTGTTCAGATTTAGCTCGTTTCGTTCTAAAACAGCTTGTTTCGTTGTTTTAAGCAAGAGCACATGCTTTTCGCGCAGTTATAAAAAAAAAATTTTTGACGCGTATCACATGAACACTTGTAAAACCGATGTGTTCAGATCTAATTCGTTTCGGTCTAAAACAACTTGTTTTGTTGTTTTAAGCAAGAATACATGCTTTTCGCGCAGTTATAAGAAAAAAAATTTTGACGCGTATCACATGGACACTTGTAAAACCGATGTGTTCAGATCTAATTCGTTTCGGTCTAAAACAACTTGTTTCGTTGTTTTAAACAAGAATACATGCTTTTCGCGCAGTTATAACAGAAAAAGTTTTGACGAGTATCACAAGGACACTTGTGAAACCGATGTGTTCAGATTTAGCTCGTTTCGGTCTAAAACAGCTTGTTTCGTTGTTTTAAGCAAGAATACATGCTTTTCGCGCAGTTACAGGAGAAAACGTTTTGACGCGTATCACATGGACACTTGTAAAACCGATGTCTTCAGATTTAGCTCGTTTCGGTCGAAAACAGCTCGTTTCGTTGTACTAAAAACGAATACATGCTTTTCGCGCAGTTATAAGATAAAAAGTTTTGATAGGTATCACATGGACACTTGTAAAACCGATGTGTTCAGATCTAGCTCGTTTCGGTCTAAAACACCATGTTTTGTTTTATTAAGCACGAATACATGCTTTTCGCGCAGTTATAAGAGAAAAGGTTTTGACGCGTATCACACGGACACTTGTAAAACCGATGTGTTCAGATTTAGCTCGTTCCGGTCTAAAACAGCTTCTTTCGTTGTTTTAAGCAGGAATACATGCTTTTCGCGCAGTTACAAGAGAAAAAGTTTTGACGCGTATCACATGGACACTTGTAAAACCGATGTGTTCAGATTTAGCTCGTTTCGATGTAAAACAGGTTGTTTCCTTGTATTAGGCACGAATATATGCTTTTCGCGCAGTTATAAGAGAAAAAGATTTGACGCGTATCACACGGACACTTGTAAAACCGATATGTTCAGATTTAACTCGCTCCGGTCTAAAACAGCTTGTTTCGTTGTTTTAAACAAGAATACATGCTTTTCGCGCAATTATAGGACAAAGTTCTGTCGCGTATCACACGGACACTTGTAAAACCGATGTGTTCAGATTTAGTTCGTTTCGGTCTAAAACAGCCTGATTCTTTGTTTTAAGCACGAATACATGCTTTTCGCGCAGTTACAAGAGAAAACGTTTTGACGCGTATCACATGGACACTTGTAAAACCGATGTTTCAGATTTAGCTCGTTTCGGTCTAAAACACCGTGTTTTGTTGTATTAAGCACGAATAAATGCTTTTCGCACCGTTATGAGAAAAAGATTTGACGCGTATCACACACACTTGTAAAACCGATGTGTTCAGATTTAGCTCGTTTCGTTCTAAAACAGCCTGTTTCGTTGTTTTAAGCAAGAATACATGCTTTTCGCGCAGTTATAAGAAAAATTTTTTGACGCGTATCACAAGGACACTTGTAAAACCGATGTGTTCAGATCCAATTCGTTTCGGTCTAAAACAACTTGTTTCGTTGTTTTAAGCTAGAATACATGCTTTTCGCACAGCTATAACAAAAAACGTTTTGACGAGTATCACAAGGACACTTGCAAAAACCGATGTGTTCAGATTTAGCTCGTTTCGGTCTAAAACAGCTTGTTTCGTTGTTTTAAGCAAGAATACGTGCTTTTCGCGCAGTTACAGGAGAAAACGTTTTGACGCGTATCACATGGAAACTTGTAAAACTGATGTCTTCAGATTTAGCTCGTTTCGGTCTAAAGCAGCTTGTTTCGTTGTATTGAACACGAATACATGCTTTTCGCGCAGTTATAAGGTAAAAAGTTTTGATAGGTATCACATATGCACTTGTAAAACCGATGTGTTCAGATCTAGCTCGCTTCGTTCTAAAACAGCTTGTTTCGTTGTTTTAAGCAAGAATACATGCTTTTCGCGCAGTTATAAGAGAAAAAGCTTTGACGCGTATCACACGGACACTTGTAAAACCGATGTGTTCAGATTTAGCTCGTTTCGGTCTAAAACACCGTGTTTTGTTGTATTAAGTACGAATACATGCTTTTCGCACCGTTATGAGAAAAAGATTTGACGCGTATCACACAGACACTTGTAAAACCGATGTGTTCAGATTTAGCTCGTTTCGAAGTAAAACAGCTTGTTTCGTTGTATTAAGCAAGAATACATGCTTTTCGCGCAGTTATAAGAGAAAAAGCTTTGACGCGTATCACACGAACACTTGTAAAACCGATGTGTTCAGATTAAGCTCGTTTCGGTCTAAAACAGCTTGTTTCGTTGTGTTAAGCACGAATACATGCTTTTCGGGCAGTTACAAGAGAAAAAGATTTGACGCGCACCACACACACTTGTAAAACCGATGTGTTCAGATTTAGCTCGTTTCGTTCTAAAACACCGTGTTTTGTTGTATTAAGCACGAATACATGCTTTTCGCACCGTTATGAGAAAAAGATTTGACGCGTATCACACAGACACTTGTAAAACCGATGTGTTCAGATTTAGCTCGTTTCGATGTAAAACAGCTTGTTTCGTTGTATTAAGCAAGAATACATGCTTTTCGCGCAGTTATAAGAAAAAAAATTTTGACGAGTATCACACGGACACTTGTAAAACCGATGTGTTCAGATTTAGCTCGTTTCGGTCTAAACCAGCTTGTTTCGTTGTTTTAAGCAAGAATACATGCTTTTCGCGCAGTTACAGGAGAAAACGTTTTGACGCGTATCACATGGACACTTGTAAAACCGATGTCTTCAGATTTAGCTCGTTTCGGTCTAAAACAGCTTGTTTCGTTGTATTGAACACGAATACATGCTTTTCGCGCAGTTATAAGATAAAAAGTTTTGATAGGTATCACATATACACTTGTAAAACCGATGTGTTCAGATCTAGATCGCTTCGTTCTAAAACAGCTTGTTTCGTTGTTTTAAGCAAGAATACATGCTTTTCGCGCAGTTATAAGAGAAAAAGCTTTGACGCGTATCACACGGACACTTGTAAAACCGATGTGTTCAGATTTAGCTCGTTTCGGTCTAAAACACCGTGTTTTGTTGTATTAAGTACGAATACATGCTTTTCGCACCGTTATGAGAAAAAAATTTGACGCGTATCACACAGACACTTGTAAAACCGATGTGTTCAGATTTAGCTCGTTTCAATGTAAAACAGCTTGTTTCGTTGTATTAAGCACGAATACATGCTTTTCGCGCAGTTATAAGAGAAAAAGCTTTGACGCGTATCACACGGACACTTGTAAAACCGATGTGTTGATTTAACTCGCTCCGGTCTAAAACAGCTTGTTTCGTTGTTTTAAGCAAGAATACATGCTTTTCGCGCAGTTATAAGAAAAAAAATTTTGACGCGTATCACATGGACACTTGTAAAATCGATGTGTTCAGATCTAATTCGTTTCTGTCTAAAACAACTTGTTTCGTTGTTTTAAGCAAGACTACATGCTTTTCGCGCAGTTACAACAGAAAATGTTTTGACGCGTATCACATGGACACTTGTAAAACCGTTGTGTTCAGATTTAGCTCGTTTCGGTCTAAAACACCGTGTTTAGTTGTATTAAGCACGAATACATGCTTTTCGCACCGTTATGAGAAAAAGATTTGACGCGTATCACACACACTTGTAAAACCGATGTGTTCAGATTTAGCTCGTTTCGTTCTAAAACAGCTTGTTTCGTTGTTTTAAGCAAGAATACATGCTTTTCGCGCAGTTACAACAGAAAAAGTTTTGACGAGTATCACACGGACACTTGTAAAACCGATGTGTTCAGATTTAGCTCGTTTTGGTCTAAACCAGCTTGTTTCGTTGTTTTAAGCAAGAATACATGCTTTTCGCGCAGTTACAGGAGAAAACGCTTTGACGCGTATCACATGGACACTTGTAAAACCGATGTCTTCAGATTTAGCTCGTTTCGGTCTAAAACAGCTTGTTTCGTTGTATTAAACACGAATACATGCTTTTCGCGCAGTTATAAGATAAAAAGTTTTGATAGGTATCACATGGACACTTGTAAAACCGATGTGTTCAGATCTAGCTCGTTTCGGTCTAAAACACCATGTTTTGTTGTATTAAGCACGAATACATGCTTTTCGCGCAGTTATAAGAGAAAAAGTTTTGACGCGTATCACACGGACACTTGTAAAACCGATGTGTTCAGATTTAGTTCGTTTCTGTCTAAAACAGCTTGATTCGTTGTATTAAGCACGAATACATGCTTTTCGCGCAGTTACAAGAGAAAACGTTTTGACGCGTATCACATGGACACTTGTAAAACCGATGTGTTCAGATTTAGCTCGTTTCGGTCTAAAACACCGTGTTTTGTTGTATTAAGCACGAATACATGCTTTTCGCACCGTTATGAGAAAAATATTTGACGCGTATCACACACACTTGTAAAACCGATGTGTTCAGATTTACCTCGCTCTGGTCTAAAACAACTTGTTTCGTTGTTTTAAGCAAGAATACATGCTTTTCGCGCAGTTATAAGAGAAAAAGGTTTGACGAGTATCACACGGACATTTGTAAAGCCGATGTGTTCAGATTAAGCTCGTTTCGGACTAAAACAGCTTGTTTCGTTGTGTTAAACAGGAATACATGCTTTTCGCGCAGTTACAAGAGAAAAAGTTTTGACGCGTATCACATGGACACTTGTAAAACCGATGTGTGCAAATTTATCTCGTTTCGGTCTAAAACACCGTGTTTTGTTGTATTAAGCACGAATACATGCTTTTCGCACCGTTATGAGAAAAAGATTTGACGCGTATCACACAGACACTTGTAAAACCGATGTGTTCAGATTTAGCTCATTTCGATGTAAAACAGCTTGTTTCGTTGTATTAGGCACGAATACATGCTTTTCGCGCAGTTATAAGAGAAAAAGCTTTGACGCGTATCGCACGGACACTTGTAAAACCGATGTGTTCAGATTTAGCTCGTTTCGGTCTAAAACAGCTTGTTTCGTTGTTTTAAACAAGAATACATGCTTTTCGCGCAATTATAGGAGAAAGTTTTGACGCGTATCACACGGACACTTGTAAAACCGATATGTTCAGGTTTAGTTCATTTCGGTCTAAAACAGCTTGATTCGTTGTATTAAGCACGAATACATGCTTTTCGCGCAGTTACAAGAGAAAACGTTTTGACGCGTATCACATGGACACTTGTAAAACCGATGTGTTAAGATTTAGCTCGTTTCGACCTAAAACGCCGTGTTTTGTTGTATTAAGCACGAATACATGCTTTTCGCACCGTTATGAGAAAAATATTTGACGCGTATCACACACACTTGTAAAACCGATGTGTTCAGATTTAGCTCGTTTCGTTCTAAAACAGCTTGTTTCGTTGTTTTAAGCAAGAATACATGCTTTTCGCGCAGTTATAAGAAAAAAATTTTGACGCGTATCACAAGGACACTTGTAAAACCGATGTGTTCAGATCCAATTCGTTTCGGTCTAAAACAACTTGTTTCGTTGTTTTAAGCAAGAATACATGCTTTTCGCACAGTTATAACAAAAAACGTTTTGACGAGTATCACAAGGACACTTGTAAAACCGATGTGTTCAGATCTAGCTCGTTTCGGTCTAAAACACCATGTTTTGTTGTATTAAGCACGAATACATGCTTTTTGCACCGTTATGAGAAAAAGATTTGACGCGTATCACACAGACACTTGTAAAACCGATGCGTTCAGATTCAGCTCATTTGATGTAAAACAGCTTGTTTCGTTGTATTAAGCACGAATACATGCTTTTCGCGCAGTTATAAGAGAAAAAGCTTTGACGCGTATCACACGGACACTTATAAAACCGATGTGTTCAGATTTAGCTCGTTTCGGTCTTAAACACCGTGTTTTGTTGTATTAAGCACGAATACATGCTTTTCGCACCGTTATGAGAAAAAGATTTGACGCGTATCACACAGACACTTGTAAAACCGATGTGTTCAGATTTAGCTCGTTTCAATGTAAAACAGCTTGTTTCGTTGTATTAGGCACGAATACATGCTTTTCGCGCAGTTATAAGAGAAAAAGCTTTGGCGCGTATCACACGGACACTAGTAAAACCGATGTGTTCAGATCTAATTCGTTTCGGTCTAAAACAACTTGTTTCGTTGTTTTAAGCAAGAATACATGCTTTTCGCGCAGTTATAAGAAAAAAATTTTTGACGCGTATCACATGGACACTTGTAAAACCGATTTGTTCAGATTTAGTTTGTTTCCGTCTAAAACAGCTTGTTTCGTTGTATTAAGCACGAATACATGCTTTTCGCGCAGTTACAAGAGAAAATGTTTTGATGCGTATCACATGGACTCTTGTAAAACCGATGTGTTCAGATTTAGCTCGTTTCGGTCTAAAACACCGTGTTTAGTTGTATTAAGCAGGAATACATGCTTTTCGCACCGTTATGAGAAAAAGATTTGACGCGTATCACACACACCTGTAAAACCGATGTGTTCAGATTTAGCTCGTTTCGTTCTAAAACAGCTTGTTTCGTTGTTTTAAGCAAGAGTACATGCTTTTCGCGCAGTTATAAAAAAAATTTTTGACGCGTATCACATGGACACTTGTAAAACCGATGTGTTCAGATCTAATTCGTTTCGGTCTAAAACAACTTGTTTCGTTGTTTTAAGCTAGAATACATGCTTTTCGCGCAGTTATAAGAAAAAAATTTTTGACGCGTATCACATGGACACTTGTAAAATCGATGTGTTCAGATTTAGCTCGTTTCGGTCTAAAACAGCTTGTTTCGTTGTTTTAAGCAAGAATACATGCTTTTCGCGCAGTTATAACAGAAAAGTTTTGACGAGTATCACACGGACACTTGTAAAACCGATGTGTTCAGATTTAGCTCGTTTTGGTCTAAACCAGCTTGTTTCGTTGTTTTAAGCAAGAATACATGCTTTTCGCGCAGTTACAGGAGAAAACGTTTTGACGCGTATCACATGGACACTTGTAAAACCGATGTCTTCAGATTTAGCTCGTTTCGGTCGAAAACAGCTCGTTTCGTTGTACTAAAAACGAATACATGCTTTTCGCGCAGTTATAAGATAAAAAGTTTTGATAGGTATCACATGGACACTTGTAAAACCGATGTGTTCAGATCTAGCTCGTTTCGGTCTAAAACACCATGTTTTGTTGTATTAAGCACGAATACATGCTTTTCGCGGAGTTATAAGAGAAAAGGTTTTGACGCGTATCACACGGACACTTGTAAAACCGATGTGTTCACATTTAGCTCGTTTCGATGTAAAACAGCTTGTTTCCTTGTATTAAGCACGAATACATGCTTTTCGCGCAGTTATAAGAGAAAAAGCTTTGACGCGTATCACACGGACACTTGTAAAACCGATATGTTCAGATTTAACTCGCTCCGGTCTAAAACAGCTTGTTTCGTTGTTTTAAACAAGAATACATGCTTTTCGCGCAATTATAGGACAAAGTTTTGTCGCGTATCACACGGACACTTGTAAAACCGATGTGTTCAGATTTAGTTCGTTTCGGTCTAAAACAGCCTGATTCTTTGTATTAAGCACGAATACATGCTTTTCGCGCAGTTACAAGAGAAAACGTTTTGACGCGTATCACATGGACACTTGTAAAACCGATGTGTTCAGATTTAGCTCGTTTCGGTCTAAAACACCGTGTTTTGTTGTATTAAGCACGAATACATGCTTTTCGCACCGTTATGAGAAAAAGATTTGACGCGTATCACACACACTTGTAAAACCGATGTGTTCAGATTTAGCTCGTTTCGTTCTAAAACAGCTTGTTTCGTTGTTTTAAGCAAGAATACATGCTTTTCGCGCAGTTATAAGAAAAATTTTTTGACGCGTACCACAAGGACATTTGTAAAACCGATGTGTTCAGATCCAATTCGTTTCGGTCTAAAACAACTCGTTTCGTTGTTTTAAGCTAGAATACATGCTTTTCGCACAGCTATAACAAAAAACGTTTTGACGAGTATCACACGGACACTTGTAAAACCGATGTGTTCAGATTTAGCTCGTTTCGGTCTAAACCAGCTTGTTTCGTTGTTTTAATCAAGAATACATGCTTTTCGCGCAGTTACAGGAGAAAACGTTTTGACGCGTATCACATGGACACTTGTAAAACCGATGTCTTCAGATTTAGCTCGTTTCGGTCTAAAACAGCTTGTTTCGTTGTATTGAACACGAATACATGCTTTTCGCGCAGTTATAAGATAAAAAGTTTTGATAGGTATCACATATACACTTGTAAAACCGATGTGTTCAGATCTAGCTCGCTTCGTTCTAAAACAGCTTGTTTCGTTGTTTTAAGCAAGAATACATGCTTTTCGCGCAGTTATTAGAGAAAAAGCTTTGACGCGTATCACACGGACACTTGTAAAACCGATGTGTTCAGATTTAGCTCGTTTCGGTCTAAAACACCGTGTTTTGTTGTATTAAGTACGAATACATGCTTTTCGCACCGTTATGAGAAAAAAATTTGACGCGTATCACACAGACACTTGTAAAACCGATGTGTTCAGATTTAGCTCGTTTCAATGTAAAACAGCTTGTTTCGTTGTATTAAGCACGAATACATGCTTTTCGCGCAGTTATAAGAGAAAAAGCTTTGACGCGTATCACACGGACACTTGTAAAACCGATGTGTTGATTTAACTCGCTCCGGTCTAAAACAGCTTGTTTCGTTGTTTTAAGCAAGAATACATGCTTTTCGCGCAGTTATAAGAAAAAAATTTTTGACGCGTATCACATGGACACTTGTAAAACCGATTTGTTCAGATTTAGTTCGTTTCCGTCTAAAATAGCTTGTTTCGTTGTATTAAGCACGAATACATGCTTTTCGCGCAGTTACAAGAGAAAATGTTTTGATGCGTATCACATGGACTCTTGTAAAACCGATGTGTTCAGATTTAGCTCGTTTCGGTCTAAAACACCGTGTTTAGTTGTATTAAGCAGGAATACATGCTTTTCGCACCGTTATGAGAAAAAGATTTGACGCGTATCACACACCTGTAAAACCGATGTGTTCAGATTTAGCTCGTTTCGTTCTAAAACAGCTTGTTTCGTTGTTTTAGGCAAGAGTACATGCTTTTCGCGCAGTTATAAAAAAAAATTTTTGACGCGTATCACATGGACACTTGTAAAACCGATGTCTTCAGATCTAATTCGTTTCGGTCTAAAACAACTTGTTTCGTTGTTTTAAGCAAGAATACATGCTTTTCGCGAAGTTATAAGAAAAAAATTTTTGACGCGTATCACATGGACACTTGTAAAACCGATGTGTTCAGATCTAATTCGTTTCGGTCTAAAACAACTTGTTTCGTTGTTTTAAGCAAGAATACATGCTTTTCGCGCAGTTATAACAGAAAAAGTTTTGACGAGTATCACAAGAACACTTGTGAAACCGATGTGTTCAGATTCAGCTCGTTTCGGTCTAAAACAGCTTGTTTCGTTGTTTTAAGCAAGAATACATGCTTTTCGCGCAGTTATAACAGAAAAGTTTTGACGAGTATCACACGGACACTTGTAAAACCGATGTGTTCAGATTTAGCTCGTTTTGGTCTAAACCAGCTTGTTTCGTTGTTTTAAGCAAGAATACATGCTTTTCGCGCAGTTACAGGAGAAAACGTTTTGACGCGTACCACATGGACACTTGTAAAACCGATGTCTTCAGATTTAGCTCGTTTCGGTCGAAAACCGCTCGTTTCGTTGTACTAAAAACGAATACATGCTTTTCGCGCAGTTATAAGATAAAAAGTTTTGATAGGTATCACATGGACACTTGTAAAACCGATGTGTTCAGATCTAGCTCGTTTCGGTCTAAAACACCATGTTTTGTTGTATTAAGCACGAATACATGCTTTTCGCGCAGTTATAAGAGAAAAGGTTTTGACGCGTATCACACGGACACTTGTAAAACCGATGTGTTCAGATTTAGCTCGTTCCGGTCTAAAACAGCTTCTTTCGTTGTTTTAAGCAAGAATACATGCTTCTCGCGCAGTTACAAGAGAAAAAGTTTTGACGCGTATCACATGGACACTTGTAAAACCGATGTGTTCAGATTTAGCTCGTTTCGATGTAAAACAGCTTGTTTCCTTGTATTAAGCACGAATACATGCTTTTCGCGCAGTTATAAGAGAAAAAGCTTTGACGCGTATCACACGGACACTTGTAAAACCGATATGTTCAGATTTAACTCGCTCCGGTCTAAAACAGCTTGTTTCGTTGTTTTAAACAAGAATACATGCTTTTCGCGCAATTATAGGACAAAGTTTTGTCGCGTATCACACGGACACTTGTAAAACCGATGTGTTCAGATTTAGTTCGTTTCGGTCTAAAACAGCCTGATTCTTTGTATTAAGCACGAATACATGCTTTTCGCGCAGTTACAAGAGAAAACGTTTTGACGCGTATCACATGGACACTTGTAAAACCGATGTGTTCAGATTTAGCTCGTTTTGGTCTAAAACACCGTGTTTTGTTGTATTAAGCACGAATACATGCTTTTCGCACCGTTATGAGAAAAAGATTTGACGCGTATCACACACACTTGTAAAACCGATGTGTTCAGATTTAGCTCGTTTCGTTCTAAAACAGCTTGTTTCGTTGTTTTAAGCAAGAATACATGCTTTTCGCGCAGTTATAAGAAAAATTTTTTGACGCGTATCACAAGGACACTTGTAAAACCGATGTGTTCAGATCCAATTCGTTTCGGTCTAAAACAACTTGTTTCGTTGTTTTAAGCAAGAATACATGCTTTTCGCGCAGTTATAACAGAAAAAGTTTTGACGAGTATCACAAGAACACTTGTGAAACCGATGTGTTCAGATTCAGCTCGTTTCGGTCTAAAACAGCTTGTTTCGTTGTTTTAAGCAAGAATACATGCTTTTCGCGCAGTTATAACAGAAAAGTTTTGACGAGTATCACACGGACACTTGTAAAACCGATGTGTTCAGATTTAGCTCGTTTTGGTCTAAACCAGCTTGTTTCGTTGTTTTAAGCAAGAATACATGCTTTTCGCGCAGTTACAGGAGAAAACGTTTTGACGCGTACCACATGGACACTTGTAAAACCGATGTCTTCAGATTTAGCTCGTTTCGGTCGAAAACCGCTCGTTTCGTTGTACTAAAAACGAATACATGCTTTTCGCGCAGTTATAAGATAAAAGGTTTTGATAGGTATCACATATACACTTTTAAAACCGATGTGTTCAGATCTAGCTCGCTTCGTTCTAAAACAGCTTGTTTCGTTGTTTTAAGCAAGAATACATGCTTTTCGCGCAGTTATAAGAGAAAAAGCTTTGACGCGTATCACACGGACACTTGTAAAACCGATGTGTTCAGATTTAGCTCGTTTCGGTCTAAAACACAGTGTTTTGTTGTATTAAGTACGAATACATGCTTTTCGCACCGTTATGAGAAAAAAATTTGACGCGTATCACACAGACACTTGTAAAACCGATGTGTTCAGATTTAGCTCGTTTCAATGTAAAACAGCTTGTTTCGTTGTATTAAGCACGAATACATGCTTTTCGCGCAGTTATAAGAGAAAAAGCTTTGACGCGTATCACACGGACACTTGTAAAACCGATGTGTTGATTTAACTCGCTCCGGTCTAAAACAGCTTGTTTCGTTGTTTTAAGCAAGAATACATGCTTTTCGCGCAGTTATAAGAAAAAAAATTTTGACGCGTATCACATGGACACTTGTAAAATCGATGTGTTCAGATCTAATTCGTTTCTGTCTAAAACAACTTGTTTCGTTGTTTTAAGCAAGAATACATGCTTTTCGCGCAGTTACAACAGAAAATGTTTTGACGCGTATCACATGGACACTTGTAAAACCGTTGTGTTCAGGTTTAGCTCGTTTCGGTCTAAAACACCGTGTTTAGTTGTATTAGGCACGAATACATGCTTTTCGCACCGTTATGAGAAAAAGATTTGACGCGTATCACACACACTTGTAAAACCGATGTGTTCAGATTTAGCTCGTTTCGTTCTAAAACAGCTTGTTTCGTTGTTTTAAGCAAGAATACATGCTTTTCGCGCAGTTACAACAGAAAAAGTTTTGACGAGTATCACACGGACACTTGTAAAACCGATGTGTTCAGATTTAGCTCGTTTTGGTCTAAACCAGCTTGTTTCGTTGTTTTAAGCAAGAATACATGCTTTTCGCGCAGTTACAGGAGAAAACGCTTTGACGCGTATCACATGGACACTTGTAAAACCGATGTCTCCAGATTTAGATCGTTTTGGTCTAAAACAGCTTGTTTCGTAGTATTAAACACGAATACATGCTTTTCGCGCAGTTATAAGATAAAAAGTTTTGATAGGTATCACATGGACACTTGTAAAACCGATGTGTTCAGATCTAGCTCGTTTCGGTCTAAAACACCATGTTTTGTTGTATTAAGCACGAATACATGCTTTTCGCGCAGTTATAAGAGAAAAAGTTTTGACGCGTATCACACGGACACTTGTGAAACCGATGTGTTCAGATCTAGCTCGTTTCGGTCTAAAACAGCTTGTTTTGTTGTTTTTAGCAAGAATACATGCTTTTCGCGCAGTTATAACAGAAAAAGTTTTGAGTATCACACGGACACTTGTAAAACCGATGTGTTCAGATCTAGCTCGCTTCGTTCTAAAACAGCTTGTTTCGTTGTTTTAAGCAAGAATACATGCTTTTCGCGCAGTTATGAGAGAAAAAGTTTTGACGCGTATCACATGGACACTTGTAAAACCGATGTGTTCAGATTTAGCTCGTTTCGATGTAAAACAGCTTGTTTCGTTGTATTAAGCACGAATACATACTTTTCGCGCAGTTATAAGAGAAAAAGCTTTGACGCGTATCACACGGACACTTGTAAAACCGATGTGTTCAGATTTAACTCGCTCCTGTCTAAAACAGCTTGTTTCGTTGTTTTAAACAAGAATACATGCTTTTCGCGCAATTATAGGAGAAAGTTTTGACGCGTATCACACGGACACTTGTAAAACCGATGTGTTCAGATTTAGTTCGTTTCTGTCTAAAACAGCTTGATTCGTTGTATTAAGCACGAATACATGCTTTTCGCGCAGTTACAAGAGAAAACGTTTTGACGCGTATCACATGGACACTTGTAAAACCGATGTATTCAGATTTAGCTCGTTTCGGTCTAAAACACCGTGTTTTGTTGTATTAAGCACGAATACATGCTTTTCGCACCGTTATGAGAAAAAGATTTGACGCGTATCACACACACTTGTAAAACCGATGTGTTCAGATTTACCTCGCTCTGGTCTAAAACAACTTGTTTCGTTGTTTTAAGCAAGAATACATGCTTTTCGCGCAGTTATAAGAGAAAAAGGTTTGACGAGTATCACACGGACATTTGTAAAGCCGATGTGTTCAGATTAAGCTCGTTTCGGACTAAAACAGCTTGTTTCGTTGTGTTAAACAGGAATACATGCTTTTCGCGCAGTTACAAGAGAAAAAGTTTTGACGCGTATCACATGGACACTTGTAAAACCGATGTGTGCAAATTTATCTCGTTTCGGTCTAAAACACCGTGTTTTGTTGTATTAAGCACGAATACATGCTTTTCGCACCGTTATGAGAAAAAGATTTGACGCGTATCACACAGACACTTGTAAAACCGATGTGTTCAGATTTAGCTCATTTCGATGTAAAACAGCTTGTTTCGTTGTATTAGGCACGAATACATGCTTTTCGCGCAGTTATAAGAGAAAAAGCTTTGACGCGTATCGCACGGACACTTGTAAAACCGATGTGTTCAGATTTAGCTCGTTTCGGTCTAAAACACCGTGTTTTGTTGTATTAAGCACGAATACATGCTTTTCGCACCGTTATGAGAAAAAGATTTGACGCGCACCACACACACTTGTAAAACCGATGTGTTCAGATTTAGCTCGTTTCGTTCTAAAACAGCTTGTTTCGTTGTTTTAAGCACGAATACATGCTTTTCGCGCAGTTATAAGAGAAAAAGCTTTGACGCGTATCACACGGACACTTGTAAAACCGATATGTTCAGATTTAACTCGCTCCGGTCTAAAACAGCTTGTTTCGTTGTTTTAAACAAGAATACATGCTTTTCGCGCAATTATAGGACAAAGTTTTGTCGCGTATCACACGGACACTTGTAAAACCGATGTGTTCAGATTTAGTTCGTTTCGGTCTAAAACAGCCTGATTCTTTGTATTAAGCACGAATACATGCTTTTCGCGCAGTTACAAGAGAAAACGTTTTGACGCGTATCACATGGACACTTGTAAAACCGATGTGTTCAGATTTAGCTCGTTTTGGTCTAAAACACCGTGTTTTTTTGTATTAAGCACGAATACATGCTTTTCGCACCGTTATGAGAAAAAGATTTGACGCGTATCACACACACTTGTAAAACCGATGTGTTCAGATTTAGCTCGTTTCGTTCTAAAACAGCTTGTTTCGTTGTTTTAAGCAAGAATACATGCTTTTCGCGCAGTTATAAGAAAAATTTTTTGACGCGTATCACAAGGACACTTGTAAAACCGATGTGTTCAGATCCAATTCGTTTCGGTCTAAAACAACTTGTTTCGTTGTTTTAAGCTAGAATACATGCTTTTCGCACAGCTATAACAAAAAACGTTTTGACGAGTATCACAAGGACACTTGCACAAACCGATGTGTTCAGATTTAGCTCGTTTCGGTCTAAAACAGCTTGTTTCGTTGTTTTAAGCAAGAATACATGCTTTTCGCGCAGTTATAACAGAAAAATTTTTGACGAGTATCACACGGACACTTGTAAAACCGATGTGTTCAGATTTAGCTCGTTTCGGTCTTAACCAGCTTGTTTCGTTGTTTTAAGCAAGAATACTTGCTTTTCGCGCAGTTACAGGAGAAAACGTTTTGAGGCGTATCACATGGACACTTGTAAAACCGATGTCTTCAGATTTAGCTCGTTTCGGTCTAAAACAGCTTGTTTCGTTGTATTGAACACGAATACATGCTTTTCGCGCAGTTATAAGATAAAAGGTTTTGATAGGTATCACATATACACTTTTAAAACCGATGTGTTCAGATCTAGCTCGCTTCGTTCTAAAACAGCTTGTTTCGTTGTTTTAAGCAAGAATACATGCTTTTCGCGCAGTTATAAGAGAAAAAGCTTTGACGCGTATCACACGGACACTTGTAAAACCGATGTGTTCAGATTTAGCTCGTTTCGGTCTAAAACACAGTGTTTTGTTGTATTAAGTACGAATACATGCTTTTCGCACCGTTATGAGAAAAAAATTTGACGCGTATCACACAGACACTTGTAAAACCGATGTGTTCAGATTTAGCTCGTTTCAATGTAAAACAGCTTGTTTCGTTGTATTAAGCACGAATACATGCTTTTCGCGCAGTTATAAGAGAAAAAGCTTTGACGCGTATCACACGGACACTTGTAAAACCGATGTGTTGATTTAACTCGCTCCGGTCTAAAACAGCTTGTTTCGTTGTTTTAAGCAAGAATACATGCTTTTCGCGCAGTTATAAGAAAAAAAATTTTGACGCGTATCACATGGACACTTGTAAAATCGATGTGTTCAGATCTAATTCGTTTCTGTCTAAAACAACTTGTTTCGTTGTTTTAAGCAAGAATACATGCTTTTCGCGCAGTTACAACAGAAAATGTTTTGACGCGTATCACATGGACACTTGTAAAACCGTTGTGTTCAGATTTAGCTCGTTTCGGTCTAAAACACCGTGTAGTTGTATTAGGCACGAATACATGCTTTTCGCACCGTTATGAGAAAAAGATTTGACGCGTATCACACACACTTGTAAAACCGATGTGTTCAGATTTAGCTCGTTTCGTTCTAAAACAGCTTGTTTCGTTGTTTTAAGCAAGAATACATGCTTTTCGCGCAGTTACAACAGAAAAAGTTTTGACGAGTATCACACGGACACTTGTAAAACCGATGTGTTCAGATTTAGCTCGTTTTGGTCTAAACCAGCTTGTTTCGTTGTTTTAAGCAAGAATACATGCTTTTCGCGCAGTTACAGGAGAAAACGCTTTGACGCGTATCACATGGACACTTGTAAAACCAATGTCTTCAGATTTAGATCGTTTCGGTCTAAAACAGCTTGTTTCGTAGTATTAAACACGAATACATGCTTTTCGCGCAGTTATAAGATAAAAAGTTTTGATAGGTATCACATGGACACTTGTAAAACCGATGTGTTCAGATCTAGCTCGTTTCGGTCTAAAACACCATGTTTTGTTGTATTAAGCACGAATACATGCTTTTCGCGCAGTTATAAGAGAAAAAGTTTTGACGCGTATCACACGGACACTTGTAAAACCGATGTGTTCAGATCTAGCTCGTTTCGGTCTAAAACAGCTTGTTTCGTTGTTTTTAGCAAGAATACATGCTTTTCGCGCAGTTATAACAGAAAAAGTTTTGAGTATCACACGGACACTTGTAAAACCGATGTGTTCAGATCTAGCTCGCTTCGTTCTAAAACAGCTTGTTTCGTTGTTTTAAGCAAGAATACATGCTTTTCGCGCAGTTATGAGAGAAAAAGTTTTGACGCGTATCACATGGACACTTGTAAAACCGATGTGTTCAGATTTAGCTCGTTTCGATGTAAAACAGCTTGTTTCGTTGTATTAAGCACGAATACATACTTTTCGCGCAGTTATAAGAGAAAAAGCTTTGACGCGTATCACACGGACACTTGTAAAACCGATGTGTTCAGATTTAACTCGCTCCTGTCTAAAACAGCTTGTTTCGTTGTTTTAAACAAGAATACATGCTTTTCGCGCAATTATAGGAGAAAGTTTTGACGCGTATCACACGGACACTTGTAAAACCGATGTGTTCAGATTTAGTTCGTTTCTGTCTAAAACAGCTTGATTCGTTGTATTAAGCACGAATACATGCTTTTCGCGCAGTTACAAGAGAAAACGTTTTGACGCGTATCACATGGACACTTGTAAAACCGATGTATTCAGATTTAGCTCGTTTCGGTCTAAAACACCGTGTTTTGTTGTATTAAGCACGAATACATGCTTTTCGCACCGTTATGAGAAAAAGATTTGACGCGTATCACACACACTTGTAAAACCGATGTGTTCAGATTTACCTCGCTCTGGTCTAAAACAACTTGTTTCGTTGTTTTAAGCAAGAATACATGCTTTTCGCGCAGTTATAAGAGAAAAAGGTTTGACGAGTATCACACGGACATTTGTAAAGCCGATGTGTTCAGATTAAGCTCGTTTCGGACTAAAACAGCTTGTTTCGTTGTGTTAAACAGGAATACATGCTTTTCGCGCAGTTACAAGAGAAAAAGTTTTGACGCGTATCACATGGACACTTGTAAAACCGATGTGTGCAAATTTATCTCGTTTCGGTCTAAAACACCGTGTTTTGTTGTATTAAGCACGAATACATGCTTTTCGCACCGTTATGAGAAAAAGATTTGACGCGTATCACACAGACACTTGTAAAACCGATGTGTTCAGATTTAGCTTATTTCGATGTAAAACAGCTTGTTTCGTTGTATTAGGCACGAATACATGCTTTTCGCGCAGTTATAAGAGAAAAAGCTTTGACGCGTATCGCACGGACACTTGTAAAACCGATGTGTTCAGATTTAGCTCGTTTCGGTCTAAAACACCGTGTTTTGTTGTATTAAGCACGAATACATGCTTTTCGCACCGTTATGAGAAAAAGATTTGACGCGCACCACACACACTTGTAAAACCGATGTGTTCAGATTTAGCTCGTTTCGTTCTAAAACAGCTTGTTTCGTTGTTTTAAGCAAGAATACATGCTTTTTGCGTAGTTATGAGAGAAAAAGTTTTGACGCGTATCACAAGGGCACTTGTGAAACCGATGTGTTCAGATTTAGCTCGTTCCGGTCTAAAACAGCTTCTTTCGTTGTTTTAAGCAAGAATACATGCTTTTCGCGCAATTACAAGAGAAAAAGTTTTGACGCGTATCACACAGACACTTGTAAAACCGATGTGTTCAGATATAGCTCGTTTCGATGTAAAACAGCTTGTTGCGTTGTATTAAGCACGAATACATGCTTTTCGCGCAGTTATAAGAGAAAAAGCTTTGACGCGTATCACACGAACACTTGTAAAACCGATGTGTTCAGATTTAACTCGCTCCGGTCTAAAACAGCTTGTTTCGTTGTTTTAAAAAAGAATACATGCTTTTCGCGCAGTTACAAGAGAAAAAGTTTTGACGCGTATCACATGGACACTTGTAAAACCGATGTGTTCAGATTAAGCTCGTTTCGGTCTAACACAGCTTGTTTCGTTGTGTTAAGCACGAATACATGCTTTCGCGCAGTTACAAGAGAAAGTTTCGACGCGTATCACATGGACACTTGTAAAACCGATGCATTCAGATTTAGCTCGTTTCGGTCTAAAACACCGTGTTTTGTTGTATTAAGCACGAATACATGCTTTTCGCACCGTTATGAGAAAAAGATTTGACGCGTATCACACAGACACTTGTAAAACCGATGTGTTCAGATTTAGCTCGTTTCGGTCTAAAACACCGTGTTTTGTTGTATTAAGCACGAATACATGCTTTTCGCACCGTTATGAGAAAAAGATTTGACGCGCACCACACACACTTGTAAAACCGATGTGTTCAGATTTAGCTCGTTTCGTTCTAAAACAGCTTGTTTCGTTGTTTTAAGCAAGAATACATGCTTTTCGCGCAGTTATGAGAGAAAAAGTTTTGACGCGTATCACAAGGGCACTTGTAAAACCGATGTGTTCAGATTTAGCTCGTTCCGGTCTAAAGCAGCTTCTTTCGTTGTTTTAAGCAAGAATACATGCTTTTCGCGCAATTACAAGAGAAAAAGTTTTGACGCGTATCACACAGACACTTGTAAAACCGATGTGTTCAGATATAGCTCGTTTCGATGTAAAACAGCTTGTTTCGTTGTATTAAGCACGAATACATGCTTTTCGCGCAGTTATAAGAGAAAAAGCTTTGACGCGTATCACACGAACACTTGTAAAACCGATGTGTTCAGATTTAACTCGCTCCGGTCTAAAACAGCTTGTTTCGTTGTGATAAAAAAGAATACATGCTTTTCGCGCAGTTACAAGAGAAAAAGTTTTGACGCGTATCACATGGACACTTGTAAAACCGATGTGTTCAGATTAAGCTCGTTTCGGTCTAACACAGCTTGTTTCGTTGTGTTAAGCACGAATACATGCTTTCGCGCAGTTACAAGAGAAAGTTTCGACGCGTATCACATGGACACTTGTAAAACCGATGCATTCAGATTTAGCTCGTTTCGGTCTAAAACACCGTGTTTTGTTGTATTAAGCACGAATACATGCTTTTCGCACCGTTATGAGAAAAAGATTTGACGCGTATCACACAGACACTTGTAAAACCGATGTGTTCAGATTTAGCTCGTTTCGATGTAAAACAGCTTGTTTCGTTGTATTAAGCAAGAATACATGCTTTTCGCGCAGTTATAAGAGAAAAAGCTTTGACGCGTATCACACGAACACTTGTAAAACCGATGTGTTCAGATTAAACTCGTTTCGGTCTAAAACAGCTTGTTTCGTTGTGTTAAGCACGAATACATGCTTTTCGGGCAGTTACAAGAGAAAAAGTTTTGACGCGTATCACATGGACACTTGTAAAACCGATGTGTTCAGATTTAGCTCGTTTCGGTCTAAAACACCGTGTTTTGTTGTATTAAGCACGTATACATGCTTTTCGCACCGTTATGAGAAAAAGATTTGAGCGTATCACAGAGACACTTGTAAAACCGATGTGTTCAGATTTAGCTCGTTTCGATGTAAAACAGCTTGTTTCGTTGTATTAAGCACGAATACATGCTTTTCGTGCAGTTATAAGAGAAAAAGCTTTGACGCGTATCATACGGACACTTGTAAAACCGATGTGTTCAGATTTACCTCGCTACGGTCTAAAACAGCTTGTTTTGTTGTTTTAAACAAAAATACATGCTTTTCGCGCAATTACAGGAGAAAGTTTTGACGCGTATCACACGGACACTTGTAAAACCGATGTGTTCAGATTTAGTTCATTTCGGTCTAAAACAGCTTGATTCGTTGTATTAAGCACGAATACATGCTTTTCGCGCAGTTACAAGAGAAAACGTTTTGACGCGTATCACATGGACACTTGTAAAACCGATGTGTTCAGATTTAGCTCGTTTCGACCTAAAACGCCGTGTTTTGTTGTATTAAGCACGAATACATGCTTTTCGCACCGTTATGAGAAAAATATTTGACGCGTATCACACACACTTGTAAAACCGATGTGTTCAGATTTAGCTCGTTTCGTTCTAAAACAGCTTGTTTCGTTGTTTTAAGCAAGAATACATGCTTTTCGCGCAGTTATAAGAAAAAAATTTTGACGCGTATCACAAGGACACTTGTAAAACCGATGTGTTCAGATCCAATTCGTTTCGGTCTAAAACAACTTGTTTCGTTGTTTTAAGCAAGAATACATGCTTTTCGCACAGTTATAACAAAAAACGTTTTGACGAGTATCACAAGGACACTTGTAAAACCGATGTGTTCAGATCTAGCTCGTTTCGGTCTAAAACACCATGTTTTGTTGTATTAAGCACGAATACATGCTTTTCGCGCAGTTATAAGAGAAAAAGTTTTGACGCGTATCACACGAACACTTGTAAAACCGATGTGTTCAGATCTAGCTCGTTTCGGTCTAAAACAGCTTGTTTGTTGTTTTAAGCAAGAATACATGCTTTTCGCGCAGTTATAACAGAAAAAGTTTTGAGTATCACACGGACACTTGTAAAACCGATGTGTTCAGATCTAGCTCGCTTCGTTCTAAAACAGCTTGTTTCGTTGTTTTAAGCAAGAATACATGCTTTTCGCACCGTTATGAGAAAAAGATTTGACGCGTATCACACAGACCCTTGTAAAACCGATGTGTTCAGATTAAGCTCGTTTCGGTCTAAAACAGCTTGTCTCGTTGTGTTAAGCACGAATACATGCTTTTCGCGCAGTTACAAGAGAAAAAGTTTTGACGCGTATCACATGGACACTTGTAAAACCGATGTGTTCAGATTTAGCTCGTTTCGGTCTAAAACACCGTGTTTTGTTGTATTAAGCACGAATACATGCTTTTCGCACCGTTATGAGAAAAAGATTTGAGCGTATCAGACACTTGTAAAACCGATGTGTTCAGATTTAGCTCGTTTCGATGTAAAACAGCTTGTTTCGTTCTATTAAGCACGAATACATGCTTTTCGCGCAGTTATAAGAGAAAAAGCTTTGACGCGTATCACACAGACACTTGTAAAACCGATGTGTTCAGATTTAGCTCGTTCCGGTCTAAAGCAGCTTCTTTCGTTGTTTTAAGCAAGAATACATGCTTTTCGCGCAATTACAAGAGAAAAAGTTTTGACGCGTATCACACAGACACTTGTAAAACCGATGTGTTCAGATATAGCTCGTTTCGATGTAAAACAGCTTGTTTCGTTGTATTAAGCACGAATACATGCTTTTCGCGCAGTTATAAGAGAAAAAGCTTTGACGCGTATCACACGAACACTTGTAAAACCGATGTGTTCAGATTTAACTCGCTCCGGTCTAAAACAGCTTGTTTCGTTGTGATAAAAAAGAATACATGCTTTTCGCGCAGTTACAAGAGAAAAAGTTTTGACGCGTATCACATGGACACTTGTAAAACCGATGTGTTCAGATTAAGCTCGTTTCGGTCTAACACAGCTTGTTTCGTTGTGTTAAGCACGAATACATGCTTTCGCGCAGTTACAAGAGAAAGTTTCGACGCGTATCACATGGACACTTGTAAAACCGATGCATTCAGATTTAGCTCGTTTCGGTCTAAAACACCGTGTTTTGTTGTATTAAGCACGAATACATGCTTTTCGCACCGTTATGAGAAAAAGATTTGACGCGTATCACACAGACACTTGTAAAACCGATGTGTTCAGATTTAGCTCGTTTCGATGTAAAACAGCTTGTTTCGTTGTATTAAGCAAGAATACATGCTTTTCGCGCAGTTATAAGAGAAAAAGCTTTGACGCGTATCACACGAACACTTGTAAAACCGATGTGTTCAGATTAAACTCGTTTCGGTCTAAAACAGCTTGTTTCGTTGTGTTAAGCACGAATACATGCTTTTCGGGCAGTTACAAGAGAAAAAGTTTTGACGCGTATCACATGGACACTTGTAAAACCGATGTGTTCAGATTTAGCTCGTTTCGGTCTAAAACACCGTGTTTTGTTGTATTAAGCACGTATACATGCTTTTCGCACCGTTATGAGAAAAAGATTTGAGCGTATCACAGAGACACTTGTAAAACCGATGTGTTCAGATTTAGCTCGTTTCGATGTAAAACAGCTTGTTTCGTTGTATTAAGCACGAATACATGCTTTTCGTGCAGTTATAAGAGAAAAAGCTTTGACGCGTATCATACGGACACTTGTAAAACCGATGTGTTCAGATTTACCTCGCTACGGTCTAAAACAGCTTGTTTTGTTGTTTTAAACAAAAATACATGCTTTTCGCGCAATTACAGGAGAAAGTTTTGACGCGTATCACACGGACACTTGTAAAACCGATGTGTTCAGATTTAGTTCATTTCGGTCTAAAACAGCTTGATTCGTTGTATTAAGCACGAATACATGCTTTTCGCGCAGTTACAAGAGAAAACGTTTTGACGCGTATCACATGGACACTTGTAAAACCGATGTGTTCAGATTTAGCTCGTTTCGACCTAAAACGCCGTGTTTTGTTGTATTAAGCACGAATACATGCTTTTCGCACCGTTATGAGAAAAATATTTGACGCGTATCACACACACTTGTAAAACCGATGTGTTCAGATTTAGCTCGTTTCGTTCTAAAACAGCTTGTTTCGTTGTTTTAAGCAAGAATACATGCTTTTCGCGCAGTTATAAGAAAAAAATTTTGACGCGTATCACAAGGACACTTGTAAAACCGATGTGTTCAGATCCAATTCGTTTCGGTCTAAAACAACTTGTTTCGTTGTTTTAAGCAAGAATACATGCTTTTCGCACAGTTATAACAAAAAACGTTTTGACGAGTATCACAAGGACACTTGTAAAACCGATGTGTTCAGATCTAGCTCGTTTCGGTCTAAAACACCATGTTTTGTTGTATTAAGCACGAATACATGCTTTTCGCGCAGTTATAAGAGAAAAAGTTTTGACGCGTATCACACGAACACTTGTAAAACCGATGTGTTCAGATCTAGCTCGTTTCGGTCTAAAACAGCTTGTTTGTTGTTTTAAGCAAGAATACATGCTTTTCGCGCAGTTATAACAGAAAAAGTTTTGAGTATCACACGGACACTTGTAAAACCGATGTGTTCAGATCTAGCTCGCTTCGTTCTAAAACAGCTTGTTTCGTTGTTTTAAGCAAGAATACATGCTTTTCGCACCGTTATGAGAAAAAGATTTGACGCGTATCACACAGACCCTTGTAAAACCGATGTGTTCAGATTAAGCTCGTTTCGGTCTAAAACAGCTTGTCTCGTTGTGTTAAGCACGAATACATGCTTTTCGCGCAGTTACAAGAGAAAAAGTTTTGACGCGTATCACATGGACACTTGTAAAACCGATGTGTTCAGATTTAGCTCGTTTCGGTCTAAAACACCGTGTTTTGTTGTATTAAGCACGAATACATGCTTTTCGCACCGTTATGAGAAAAAGATTTGAGCGTATCAGACACTTGTAAAACCGATGTGTTCAGATTTAGCTCGTTTCGATGTAAAACAGCTTGTTTCGTTCTATTAAGCACGAATACATGCTTTTCGCGCAGTTATAAGAGAAAAAGCTTTGACGCGTATCACACAGACACTTGTAAAACCGATGTGTTCAGATTTTGCTCGTTTCGGTCTAAAACACCGTGTTTTGTTGTATTAAGCACGAATACATGCTTTTCACACCGTTATGAGAAAAAGATTTGACGCGTATCACACAGACACTTGTAAAACCGATGTGTTCAGATTTAGTTCGTTTCGGTCTAAAACAGCTTGTTTCGTTGTTTTTAGCAAGAATACATCCTTTTCGCGCAGTTATAACAGAAAAAGTTTTGAGTATCACACGGACACTTGTAAAACCGATGTGTTCAGATCTAGCTCGCTTCGTTCTAAAACAGCTTGTTTCGTTGTTTTAAGCAAGAATACATGCTTTTCGCGCAGTTATGAGAGAAAAAGTTTTGACGCGTATCACATGGACACTTGCAAAACCGATGTGTTCAGATCTAGCTCGCTTCGTTCTAAAACAGCTTGTTTCGTTGTATTAAGCACGAATACATACTTTTCGCGCAATTATAAGAGAAAAAGCTTTGACGCGTATCACACGGACACTTGTAAAACCGATGTGTTCAGATTTAACTCGCTCCTGTCTAAAACAGCTTGTTTCGTTGTTTTAAACAAGAATACATGCTTTTCGCGCAATTATAGGAGAAAGTTTTGACGCGTATCACACGGACACTTGTAAAACCGATGTGTTCAGATTTAGTTTGTTTCTGTCTAAAACAGCTTGATTCGTTGTATTAAGCACGAATACATGCTTTTCGCGCAGTTACAAGAGAAAACGTTTTGACGCGTATCACATGGACACTTGTAAAACCGATGTATTCAGATTTAGCTCGTTTCGGTCTAAAACACCGTGTTTTGTTGTATTAAGCACGAATACATGCTTTTCGCACCGTTATGAGAAAAAGATTTGACGCGTATCACACACACTTGTAAAACCGATGTGTTCAGATTTACCTCGCTCTGGTCTAAAACAACTTGTTTCGTTGTTTTAAGCAAGAATACATGCTTTTCGCGCAGTTATAAGAGAAAAAGGTTTGACGAGTATCACACGGACATTTGTAAAGCCGATGTGTTCAGATTAAGCTCGTTTCGGACTAAAACAGCTTGTTTCGTTGTGTTAAACAGGAATATATGCTTTTCGCGCAGTTACAAGAAAAAAAGTTTTGACGCGTATCACATGGACACTTGTAAAACCGATGTGTGCAAATTTATCTCGTTTCGGTCTAAAACACCGTGTTTTGTTGTATTAAGCACGAATACATGCTTTTCGCACCGTTATGAGAAAAAGATTTGACGCGTATCACACAGACACTTGTAAAACCGATGTGTTCAGATTTAGCTCATTTCGATGTAAAACACCGTGTTTTGTTGTATTAAGCACGAATACATGCTTTTCGCACCGTTATGAGAAAAAGATTTGACGCGCACCACACACACTTGTAAAACCGATGTGTTCAGATTTAGCTCGTTTCGTTCTAAAACAGCTTGTTTCGTTGTTTTAAGCAAGAATACATGCTTTTCGCGCAGTTATGAGAGAAAAAGTTTTGACGCGTATCACAAGGGCACTTGTAAAACCGATGTGTTCAGATTTAGCTCGTTCCGGTCTAAAACAGCTTCTTTCGTTGTTTTAAGCAAGAATACATGCTTTTCGTGCAATTACAAGAGAAAAAGTTTTGACGCGTATCACACAGACACTTGTAAAACCGATGTGTTCAGATATTGCTCGTTTCGATGTAAAACAGCTTGTTGCGTTGTATTAAGCACGAATACATGCTTTTCGCGCAGTTATAAGAGAAAAAGCTTTGACGCGTATCACACGAACACTTGTAAAACCGATGTGTTCAGATTTACCTCGCTCCGGTCTAAAACAGCTTGTTTCGTTGTTTTAAAAAAGAATACATGCTTTTCGCGCAGTTACAAGAGAAAAAGTTTTGACGCGTATCACATGGACACTTGTAAAACCGATGTGTTCAGATTAAGCTCGTTTCGGTCTAACACAGCTTGTTTCGTTGTGTTAAGCACGAATACATGCTTTCGCGCAGTTACAAGAGAAAGTTTCGACGCGTATCACTTGGACACTTGTAAAACCGATGCATTCAGATTTAGCTCGTTTCGGTCTAAAACACCGTGTTTTGTTGTATTAAGCACGAATACATGCTTTTCGCACCGTTATGAGAAAAAGATTTGACGCGTATCACACAGACACTTGTAAAACCGATGTGTTCAGATTTAGCTCGTTTCGGTCTAAAACACCGTGTTTTGTTGTATTAAGCACGAATACATGCTTTTCGCACCGTTATGAGAAAAAGATTTGACGCGCACCACACACACTTGTAAAACCGATGTGTTCAGATTTAGCTCGTTTCGTTCTAAAACAGCTTGTTTCGTTGTTTTAAGCAAGAATACATGCTTTTCGCGCAGTTATGAGAGAAAAAGTTTTGACGCGTATCACAAGGGCACTTGTAAAACCGATGTGTTCAGATTTAGCTCGTTCCGGTCTAAAACAGCTTCTTTCGTTGTTTTAAGCAAGAATACATGCTTTTCGCGCAATTACAAGAGAAAAAGTTTTGACGCGTATCACACAGACACTTGTAAAACCGATGTGTTCAGATATAGCTCGTTTCGATGTAAAACAGCTTGTTTCGTTGTATTAAGCACGAATACATGCTTTTCGCGCAGTTATAAGAGAAAAAGCTTTGACGCGTATCACACGAACACTTGTAAAACCGATGTGTTCAGATTTAACTCGCTCCGGTCTAAAACAGCTTGTTTCGTTGTGTTAAAAAAGAATACATGCTTTTCGCGCAGTTACAAGAGAAAAAGTTTTGACGCGTATCACATGGACACTTGTAAAACCGATGTGTTCAGATTAAGCTCGTTTCGGTCTAACACAGCTTGTTTCGTTGTGTTAAGCACGAATACATGCTTTCGCGCAGTTACAAGAGAAAGTTTCGACGCGTATCACATGGACACTTGTAAAACCGATGCATTCAGATTTAGCTCGTTTCGGTCTAAAACACCGTGTTTTGTTGTATTAAGCACGAATACATGCTTTTCGCACCGTTATGAGAAAAAGATTTGACGCGTATCACACAGACACTTGTAAAACCGATGTGTTCAGATTTAGCTCGTTTCGATGTAAAACAGCTTGTTTCGTTGTATTAAGCAAGAATACATGCTTTTCGCGCAGTTATAAGAGAAAAAGCTTTGACGCGTATCACACGAACACTTGTAAAACCGATGTGTTCAGATTAAACTCGTTTCGGTCTAAAACAGCTTGTTTCGTTGTGTTAAGCACGAATACATGCTTTTCGGGCAGTTACAAGAGAAAAAGTTTTGACGCGTATCACATGGACATTTGTAAAACCGATGTGTTCAGATTTAGCTCGTTTCGGTCTAAAACACCGTGTTTTGTTGTATTAAGCACGTATACATGCTTTTCGCACCGTTATGAGAAAAAGATTTGAGCGTATCACAGAGACACTTGTAAAACCGATGTGTTCAGATTTAGCTCGTTTCGATGTAAAACAGCTTGTTTCGTTGTATTAAGCACGAATACATGCTTTTCGTGCAGTTATAAGAGAAAAAGCTTTGACGCGTATCATACGGACACTTGTAAAACCGATGTGTTCAGATTTAACTCGCTACGGTCTAAAACAGCTTGTTTTGTTGTTTTAAACAAGAATACATGCTTTTCGCGCAATTACAGGAGAAAGTTTTGACGCGTATCACACGGACACTTGTAAAACCGATGTGTTCAGATTTAGTTCATTTCGGTCTAAAACAGCTTGATTCGTTGTATTAAGCACGAATACATGCTTTTCGCGCAGTTACAAGAGAAAACGTTTTGACGCGTATCACATGGACACTTGTAAAACCGATGTGTTCAGATTTAGCTCGTTTCGACCTAAAACGCCGTGTTTTGTTGTATTAAGCACGAATACATGCTTTTCGCACCGTTATGAGAAAAATATTTGACGCGTATCACACACACTTGTAAAACCGATGTGTTCAGATTTAGCTCGTTTCGTTCTAAAACAGCTTGTTTCGTTGTTTTAAGCAAGAATACATGCTTTTCGCGCAGTTATAAGAAAAAAATTTTGACGCGTATCACAAGGACACTTGTAAAACCGATGTGTTCAGATCCAATTCGTTTCGGTCTAAAACAACTTGTTTCGTTGTTTTAAGCAAGAATACATGCTTTTCGCACAGTTATAACAAAAAACGTTTTGACGAGTATCACAAGGACACTTGTAAAACCGATGTGTTCAGATCTAGCTCGTTTCGGTCTAAAACACCATGTTTTGTTGTATTAAGCACGAATACATGCTTTTCGCGCAGTTATAAGAGAAAAAGTTTTGACGCGTATCACACGAACACTTGTAAAACCGATGTGTTCAGATCTAGCTCGTTTCGGTCTAAAACAGCTTGTTTGTTGTTTTAAGCAAGAATACATGCTTTTCGCGCAGTTATAACAGAAAAAGTTTTGAGTATCACACGGACACTTGTAAAACCGATGTGTTCAGATCTAGCTCGCTTCGTTCTAAAACAGCTTGTTTCGTTGTTTTAAGCAAGAATACAAGCTTTTCGCACCGTTATGAGAAAAAGATTTGACGCGTATCACACAGACCCTTGTAAAACCGATGTGTTCAGATTAAGCTCGTTTCGGTCTAAAACAGCTTGTCTCGTTGTGTTAAGCACGAATACATGCTTTTCGCGCAGTTACAAGAGAAAAAGTTTTGACGCGTATCACATGGACACTTGTAAAACCGATGTGTTCAGATTTAGCTCGTTTCGGTCTAAAACACCGTGTTTTGTTGTATTAAGCACGAATACATGCTTTTCGCACCGTTATGAGAAAAAGATGTGAGCGTATCAGACACTTGTAAAACCGATGTGTTCAGATTTAGCTCGTTTCGATGTAAAACAGCTTGTTTCGTTCTATTAAGCACGGATACATGCTTTTCGCGCAGTTATGAGAGAAAAAGTTTTGACGCGTATCACAAGGGCACTTGTAAAACCGATGTGTTCAGATTTAGCTCGTTCCGGTCTAAAACAGCTTCTTTCGTTGTTTTAAGCAAGAATACATGCTTTTCGTGCAATTACAAGAGAAAAAGTTTTGACGCGTATCACACAGACACTTGTAAAACCGATGTGTTCAGATATTGCTCGTTTCGATGTAAAACAGCTTGTTGCGTTGTATTAAGCACGAATACATGTTTTTCGCGCAGTTATAAGACAAAAAGCTTTGACGCGTATCACACGAACACTTGTAAAACCGATGTGTTCAGATTTAACTCGCTCCGGTCTAAAACAGCTTGTTTCGTTGTTTTAAAAAAGAATACATGCTTTTCGCGCAGTTACAAGAGAAAAAGTTTTGACGCGTATCACATGGACACTTGTAAAACCGATGTGTTCAGATTAAGCTCGTTTCGGTCTAACACAGCTTGTTTCGTTGTGTTAAGCACGAATACATGCTTTCGCGCAGTTACAAGAGAAAGTTTCGACGCGTATCACATGGACACTTGTAAAACCGATGCATTCAGATTTAGCTCGTTTCGGTCTAAAACACCGTGTTTTGTTGTATTAAGCACGAATACATGCTTTTCGCACCGTTATGAGAAAAAGATTTGACGCGTATCACACAGACACTTGTAAAACCGATGTGTTCAGATTTAGCTCGTTTCGGTCTAAAACACCGTGTTTTGTTGTATTAAGCACGAATACATGCTTTTCGCACCGTTATGAGAAAAAGATTTGACGCGCACCACACACACTTGTAAAACCGATGTGTTCAGATTTAGCTCGTTTCGTTCTAAAACAGCTTGTTTCGTTGTTTTAAGCAAGAATACATGCTTTTCGCGCAGTTATGAGAGAAAAAGTTTTGACGCGTATCACAAGGGCACTTGTAAAACCGATGTGTTCAGATTTAGCTCGTTCCGGTCTAAAACAGCTTCTTTCGTTGTTTTAAGCAAGAATACATGCTTTTCGTGCAATTACAAGAGAAAAAGTTTTGACGCGTATCACACAGACACTTGTAAAACCGATGTGTTCAGATATTGCTCGTTTCGATGTAAAACAGCTTGTTGCGTTGTATTAAGCACGAATACATGTTTTTCGCGCAGTTATAAGACAAAAAGCTTTGACGCGTATCACACGAACACTTGTAAAACCGATGTGTTCAGATTTAACTCGCTCCGGTCTAAAACAGCTTGTTTCGTTGTTTTAAAAAAGAATACATGCTTTTCGCGCAGTTACAAGAGAAAAAGTTTTGACGCGTATCACATGGACACTTGTAAAACCGATGTGTTCAGATTAAGCTCGTTTCGGTCTAACACAGCTTGTTTCGTTGTGTTAAGCACGAATACATGCTTTCGCGCAGTTACAAGAGAAAGTTTCGACGCGTATCACATGGACACTTGTAAAACCGATGCATTCAGATTTAGCTCGTTTCGGTCTAAAACACCGTGTTTTGTTGTATTAAGCACGAATACATGCTTTTCGCACCGTTATGAGAAAAAGATTTGACGCGTATCACACAGACACTTGTAAAACCGATGTGTTCAGATTTAGCTCGTTTCGGTCTAAAACACCGTGTTTTGTTGTATTAAGCACGAATACATGCTTTTCGCACCGTTATGAGAAAAAGATTTGACGCGCACCACACACACTTGTAAAACCGATGTGTTCAGATTTAGCTCGTTTCGTTCTAAAACAGCTTGTTTCGTTGTTTTAAGCAAGAATACATGCTTTTCGCGCAGTTATGAGAGAAAAAGTTTTGACGCGTATCACAAGGGCACTTGTAAAACCGATGTGTTCAGATTTAGCTCGTTCCGGTCTAAAACAGCTTCTTTCGTTGTTTTAAGCAAGAATACATGCTTTTCGCGCAATTACAAGAGAAAAAGTTTTGACGCGTATCACACAGACACTTGTAAAACCGATGTGTTCAGATATAGCTCGTTTCGATGTAAAACAGCTTGTTTCGTTGTATTAAGCACGAGTACATGCTTTTCGCGCAGTTATAAGAGAAAAAGCTTTGACGCGTATCACACGAACACTTGTAAAACCGATGTGTTCAGATTTAACTCGCTCCGGTCTAAAACAGCTTGTTTCGTTGTGTTAAAAAAGAATACATGCTTTTCGCGCAGTTACAAGAGAAAAAGTTTTGACGCGTATCACATGGACACTTGTAAAACCGATGTGTTCAGATTAAGCTCGTTTCGGTCTAACACAGCTTGTTTCGTTGTGTTAAGCACGAATACATGCTTTCGCGCAGTTACAAGAGAAAGTTTCGACGCGTATCACATGGACACTTGTAAAACCGATGCATTCAGATTTAGCTCGTTTCGGTCTAAAACACCGTGTTTTGTTGTATTAAGCACGAATACATGCTTTTCGCACCGTTATGAGAAAAAGATTTGACGCGTATCACACAGACACTTGTAAAACCGATGTGTTCAGATTTAGCTCGTTTCGATGTAAAACAGCTTGTTTCGTTGTATTAAGCAAGAATACATGCTTTTCGCGCAGTTATAAGAGAAAAAGCTTTGACGCGTATCACACGAACACTTGTAAAACCGATGTGTTCAGATTAAACTCGTTTCGGTCTAAAACAGCTTGTTTCGTTGTGTTAAGCACGAATACATGCTTTTCGGGCAGTTACAAGAGAAAAAGTTTTGACGCGTATCACATGGACACTTGTAAAACCGATGTGTTCAGATTTAGCTCGTTTCGGTCTAAAACACCGTGTTTTGTTGTATTAAGCACGTATACATGCTTTTCGCACCGTTATGAGAAAAAGATTTGAGCGTATCACAGAGACACTTGTAAAACCGATGTGTTCAGATTTAGCTCGTTTCGATGTAAAACAGCTTGTTTCGTTGTATTAAGCACGAATACATGCTTTTCGTGCAGTTATAAGAGAAAAAGCTTTGACGCGTATCATACGGACACTTGTAAAACCGATGTGTTCAGATTTAACTCGCTACGGTCTAAAACAGCTTGTTTTGTTGTTTTAAACAAGAATACATGCTTTTCGCGCAATTACAGGAGAAAGTTTTGACGCGTATCACACGGACACTTGTAAAACCGATGTGTTCAGATTTAGTTCATTTCGGTCTAAAACAGCTTGATTCGTTGTATTAAGCACGAATACATGCTTTTCGCGCAGTTACAAGAGAAAACGTTTTGACGCGTATCACATGGACACTTGTAAAACCGATGTGTTCAGATTTAGCTCGTTTCGACCTAAAACGCCGTGTTTTGTTGTATTAGGCACGAATACATGCTTTTCGCACCGTTATGAGAAAAATATTTGACGCGTATCACACACACTTGTAAAACCGATGTGTTCAGATTTAGCTCGTTTCGTTCTAAAACAGCTTGTTTCGTTGTTTTAAGCAAGAATACATGCTTTTCGCGCAGTTATAAGAAAAAAATTTTGACGCGTATCACAAGGACACTTGTAAAACCGATGTGTTCAGATTCAATTCGTTTCGGTCTAAAACAACTTGTTTCGTTGTTTTAAGCAAGAATACATGCTTTTCGCACAGTTATAACAAAAAACGTTTTGACGAGTATCACAAGGACACTTGTAAAACCGATGTGTTCAGATCTAGCTCGTTTCGGTCTAAAACACCATGTTTTGTTGTATTAAGCACGAATACATGCTTTTCGCGCAGTTATAAGAGAACAAGTTTTGACGCGTATCACACGAACACTTGTAAAACCGATGTGTTCAGATCTAGCTCGTTTCGGTCTAAAACAGCTTGTTTGTTGTTTTAAGCAAGAATACATGCTTTTCGCGCAGTTATAACAGAAAAAGTTTTGAGTATCACACGGACACTTGTAAAACCGATGTGTTCAGATCTAGCTCGCTTCGTTCTAAAACAGCTTGTTTCGTTGTTTTAAGCAAGAATACAAGCTTTTCGCACCGTTATGAGAAAAAGATTTGACGCGTATCACACAGACCCTTGTAAAACCGATGTGTTCAGATTAAGCTCGTTTCGGTCTAAAACAGCTTGTCTCGTTGTGTTAAGCACGAATACATGCTTTTCGCGCAGTTACAAGAGAAAAAGTTTTGACGCGTATCACATGGACACTTGTAAAACCGATGTGTTCAGATTTAGCTCGTTTCGGTCTAAAACACCGTGTTTTGTTGTATTAAGCACGAATACATGCTTTTCGCACCGTTATGAGAAAAAGATGTGAGCGTATCAGACACTTGTAAAACCGATGTGTTCAGATTTAGCTCGTTTCGATGTAAAACAGCTTGTTTCGTTCTATTAAGCACGAATACATGCTTTTCGCGCAGTTATAAGAGAAAAAGCTTTGACGCGTATCACACAGACACTTGTAAAACCGATGTGTTCAGATTTTGCTCGTTTCGGTCTAAAACACCGTGTTTTGTTGTATTAAGCACGAATACATGCTTTTCACACCGTTATGAGAAAAAGATTTGACGCGTATCACACAGACACTTGTAAAACCGATGTGTTCAGATTTAGTTCGTTTCGGTCTAAAACAGCTTGTTTCGTTGTTTTAAGCAAGAATACATGCTTTTCGCGCAGTTATAACAGAAAAAGTTTTGACGAGTATCACAAGGACACTTGTAAAACCGATGTGTTCAGATTTAGCTCGTTTCGGTCTAAAACAGCTTGTTTCGTTGTTTTAAGCAAGAATACATGCTTTTCGCGCAGTTATAGAAAAAGTTTTGACGAGTATCACACGGACACTTGTAAAACCAATGTGTTCAGATTTAGCTTGTTTTGGTCTAAACCAGCTTGTTTCGTTGTTTTAGGCAAGAATACATGCTTTTCGCGCAGTTACAGGAGAAAACGTTTTGACGCGTATCACATGGACACTTGTAAAACCGATGTGTTCAGATCTAGCTCGTTTCGGTCTTAAACACCATGTTTTGTTGTATTAAGCACGAATACATGCTTTTCGCGCAGTTATAAGAGAAAAAGTTTTGACGCGTATCACACGAACACTTGTAAAACCGATGTGTTCAGATCTAGCTCGTTTCGGTCTAAAACAGCTTGTTTCGTTGTTTTAAGCAAGAATACATGCTTTTCGCGCATTTATAACAGAAAAAGTTTTGAGTATCACACGGACACTTGTAAAACCGATGTGTTCAGATCTAGCTCGCTTCGTTCTAAAACAGTTTGTTTCGTTGTAATAAGCACAAATACATGCTTTTCGCGCAGTTATAAGAGAAAAAGTTTTGACGCGTATCACACGGACACTTGTAAAACCGATGTGTTCAGATTTAGCTCGTTTCGGTCTAAAACACCGTGTTTTGTTGTATTAAGCACGAATACATGCTTTTCGCACCGTTATGAGAAAAAGATTTGACGCGTATCACAGACACTTGTAAAACCGATGTGTTCAGATTAAGCTCGTTTCGGTCTAAAACAGCTTGTCTCGTTGTGTTAAGCACGAATACATGCTTTTCGCGCAGTTACAAGAGAAAAAGTTTTGACGCGTATCACATGGACACTTGTAAAACCGATGTGTTCAGATTTAGCTCGTTTCGGTCTAAAACACCGTGTTTTGTTGTATTAAGCACGAATACATGCTTTTTGCATCGTTATGAGAAAAAGATTTGAGCGTATCACAGACACTTGTAAAACCGATGTGTTCAGATTTAGCTCGTTTCGATGTAAAACAGCTTGTTTCGTTCTTTTAAGCACGAATACATGCTTTTCGCGCAGTTATAAGAGAAAAAGCTTTGACGCGTATCACACGAACACTTGTAAAACCGTTGTGTTCAGATTTAGCTCGTTTCGGTCTAAAACACCGTGTTTAGTTGTATTAAACACGAATACATGCTTTTCGCACCGTTATGAGAAAAAGATTTGACGCGTATCACACACACTTGTAAAACCGATGTGTTCAGATTTAGCTCGTTTCGTTCTAAAACAGCTTGTTTCGTTGTTTTAAGCAAGAATACATGCTTTTCGCGCAGTTATAAGAAAAAAAGTTTTGACGCGTATCACATGGAAACTTGTAAAACCGATGTGTTCAGATTTAATTCGTTTCGGTCTAAAACAACTTGTTTCGTTGTTTTAAGCAAGAATACATGCTTTTCGCGCAGTTATAAGAAAAAAATTTTTGACGCGTATCACATAGGCACTTGTAAAACCGATGTGTTCAGATCTAATTCGTTTCGGTCTAAAACAACTTGTTTCGTTGTTTTAAGCAAGAATACATGCTTTTCGCGCAGTTACAACAGAAAAAGTTTTGACGAGTATCACACGGACACTTGTAAAAGATGTATTCAGATTTAGCTCGTTTTGGTCTAAACCAGCTTGTTTCGTTGTTTTAAGCAAGAATACATGCTTTTCGCGCAGTTACAGGAGAAAACGCTTTGACGCGTATCACATGGACACTTGTAAAACCGATGTCTTCAGATTTAGCTCGTTTCGGTCTGAAACAGCTTGTTTCGTTGTATTAAACACGAATACATGCTTTTCGTGCAGTTATAAGATAAAAAGTTTTGATAGGTATCACATGGACACTTGTAAAACCGATGTGTTCAGATCTAGCTCGTTTCGGTCTAAAACACCATGTTTTGTTGTATTAAGCACGAATACATGCTTTTCGCGCAGTTATAAGAGAAAAAGTTTTGACGCGTATCACACGGACACTTGCAAAACCGATGTGCTCAGATCTAGCTCGTTTCGGTCTAAAACAGCTTGTTTCGTTGTTTTTAGCAAGAATACATGCTTTTCGCGCAGTTATACCAGAAAAAGTTTTGAGTATCACACGGACACTTGAAAACCGATGTGTTCAGATCTAGCTCGCTTCGTTCTAAAACAGCTTGTTTCGTTGTTTTAAGCAAGAATACATGCTTTTCGCGCAGTTATGAGAGAAAAAGTTTTGACGCGTATCACATGGACTCTTGTAAAACCGATGTCTTCAGATTTAGCTCGTTTCGGTCTAAAACAGCTTGTTTCGTTGTATTAGGCACGAATACATGCTTTTCGTGCAGTTACAAGATAAAAAGTTTTGATAGGTATCACATGGACACTTGCAAAACCGATGTGTTCAGATCTAGCTCGCTTCGTTCTAAAACAGCTTGTTTCGTTGTGTTAAGCGAGAATACATGCTTTTCGCGCAGTTATGAGAGAAAAAGTTTTGACGCGTATCACAAGGGCACTTGTAAAACCGATGTGTTCAGATTTAGCTCGATCCGGTCTAAAACAGCTTCTTTCGTTGTTTTAAGCAAGAATACATGCTTTTCGCGCAGTTACAAGAGAAAAAGTTTTGACGCGTATCACATGGACACTTGTAAAACCGATGTGTTCAGATTTAGCTCGTTTCGATGGAAAACAGCTTGTTTCGTTGTATTAAGCACGAATACATGCTTTTCGCGCAGTTAAAAGAGAAAAAGCTTTGACGCGTATCACACGAACACTTGTAAAACCGATGTGTTCAGATTTAACTCGCTCCGGTCTAACAGCTTGTTTCGTTGTGTTAAAAAGAATACATGCTTTTCGCGCAGTTACAAGAGAAAAAGTTTTGACGCGTATCACATGGACACTTGTAAAACCGATGTGTTCAGATTAAGCTCGTTTCGGTCTAACACAGCTTGTTTCGTTGTGTTAAGCACGAATACATGCTTTCGCGCAGTTACAAGAGAAAGTTTCGACGCGTATCACATGGACACTTGTAAAACCGATGCATTCAGATTTAGCTCGTTTCGGTCTAAAACACCGTGTTTTGTTGTATTAAGCACGAATACAGGCTTTTCGCACCGTTATGAGAAAAAGATTTGACGCGTATCACACAGACACTTGTAAAACCGATGTGTTCAGATTTAGCTCGTTTCGATGTAAAACAGCTTGTTTCGTTGTATTAAGCAAGAATACATGCTTTTCGCGCAGTTATAAGAGAAAAAGCTTTGACGCGTATCACACGAACACTTGTAAAACCGATGTGTTCAGATTAAACTCGTTTCGGTCTAAAACAGCTTGTTTCGTTGTGTTAAGCACGAATACATGCTTTTCGGGCAGTTACAAGAGAAAAAGTTTTGACGCGTATCACATGGACACTTGTAAAACCGATGTGTTCAGATTTAGCTCGTTTCGGTCTAAAACACCGTGTTTTGTTGTATTAAGCACGTATACATGCTTTTCGCACCGTTATGAGAAAATGATTTGAGCGTATCACAGAGACACTTGTAAAACCGATGTGTTCAGATTTAGCTCGTTTCGATGTAAAACAGCTTGTTTCGTTGTATTAAGCACAAATACATGCTTTTCGTGCAGTTATAAGAGAAAAAGCTTTGACGCGTATCATACGGACACTTGTAAAACCGATGTGTTCAGATTTAACTCGCTACGGTCTAAAACTGCTTGTTTTGTTGTTTTAAACAAGAATACATGCTTTTCGCGCAATTACAGGAGAAAGTTTTGACGCGTATCACACGGACACTTGTAAAACCGATGTGTTCAGATTTAGTTCATTTCGGTCTAAAACAGCTTGATTCGTTGTATTAAGCACGAATACATGCTTTTCGCGCAGTTACAAGAGAAAACGTTTTGACGCGTATCACATGGACACTTGTAAAACCGATGTGTTCAAATTTAGCTCGTTTCGACCTAAAACGCCGTGTTTTGTTGTATTAAGCACGAATACATGCTTTTCGCACCGTTATGAGAAAAATATTTGACGCGTATCACACACACTTGTAAAACCGATGTGTTCAGATTTAGCTCGTTTCGTTCTAAACAGCTTGTTTCGTTGTTTTAAGCAAGAATACATGCTTTTCGCGCAGTTATAGGAAAAAAATTTTGACGCGTATCACAAGGACACTTGTAAAACCGATGTGTTCAGATCCAATTCGTTTCTGTCTAAAACAACTTGTTTCGTTGTTTTAAGCAAGAATACATGCTTTTCGCACAGTTATAACAAAAAACGTTTTGACGAGTATCACAAGGACCTTGTAAAACCGATGTGTTCAGATCTAGCTCGTTTCGGTCTAAAACACCATGTTTTGTTGTATTAAGCACGAATACATGCTTTTCGCGCAGTTATAAGAGAAAAAGTTTTGACGCGTATCACACGAACACTTGTAAAACCGATGTGTTCAGATCTAGCTCGTTTCGGTCTAAAACAGCTTGTTTGTTGTTTTAAGCAAGAATACATGCTTTTCGCGCAGTTATAACAGAAAAAGTTTTGAGTATCACACGGACACTTGTAAAACCGATGTGTTCAGATCTAGCTCGCTTCGTTCTAAAACAGCTTGTTTCGTTGTTTTAAGCAAGAATACATGCTTTTCGCACCGTTATGAGAAAAAGATTTGACGCGTATCACACAGACCCTTGTAAAACCGATGTGTTCAGATTAAGCTCGTTTCGGTCTAAAACAGCTTGTCTCGTTGTGTTAAGCACGAATACATGCTTTTCGCGCAGTTACAAGAGAAAAAGTTTTGACGCGTATCACATGGACACTTGTAAAACCGATGTGTTCAGATTTAGCTCGTTTCGGTCTAAAACACCGTGTTTTGTTGTATTAAGCACGAATACATGCTTTTCGCACCGTTATGAGAAAAAGATGTGAGCGTATCAGACACTTGTAAAACCGATGTGTTCAGATTTAGCTCGTTTCGATGTAAAACAGCTTGTTTCGTTCTATTAAGCACGAATACATGCTTTTCGCGCAGTTATAAGAGAAAAAGCTTTGACGCGTATCACACAGACAGTTGTAAAACCGATGTGTTCAGATTTTGCTCGTTTCGGTCTAAAACACCGTGTTTTGTTGTATTAAGCACGAATACATGCTTTTCACACCGTTATGAGAAAAAGATTTGACGCGTATCACACAGACACTTGTAAAACCGATGTGTTCAGATTTAGTTCGTTTCGGTCTAAAACAGCTTGTTTCGTTGTTTTAAGCAAGAATACATGCTTTTCGCGCAGTTATAACAGAAAAAGTTTTGACGAGTATCACAAGGACACTTGTAAAACCGATGTGTTCAGATTTAGCTCGTTTCGGTCTAAAACAGCTTGTTTCGTTGTTTTAAGCAAGAATACATGCTTTTCGCGCAGTTATAGAAAAAGTTTTGACGAGTATCACACGGACACTTGTAAAACCAATGTGTTCAGATTTAGCTCGTTTTGGTCTAAACCAGCTTGTTTCGTTGTTTTAGGCAAGAATACATGCTTTTCGCGCAGTTACAGGAGAAAACGTTTTGACGCGTATCACATGGACACTTGTAAAACCGATGTGTTCAGATCTAGCTCGTTTCGGTCTTAAACACCATGTTTTGTTGTATTAAGCACGAATACATGCTTTTCGCGCAGTTATAAGAGAAAAAGTTTTGACGCGTATCACACGAACACTTGTAAAACCGATGTGTTCAGATCTAGCTCGTTTCGGTTTAAAACAGCTTGTTTCGTTGTTTTAAGCAAGAATACATGCTTTTCGCGCATTTATAACAGAAAAAGTTTTGAGTATCACACGGACACTTGTAAAACCGATGTGTTCAGATCTAGCTCGCTTCGTTCTAAAACAGTTTGTTTCGTTGTATTAAGCACGAATACATGCTTTTCGCGCAGTTATAAGAGAAAAAGTTTTGACGCGTATCACACGGACACTTGTAAAACCGATGTGTTCAGATTTAGCTCGTTTCGGTCTAAAACACCGTTTTAAGCACGAATACATGCTTTTCGCACCGTTATGAGAAAAAGATTTGACGCGTATCACAGACACTTGTAAAACCGATGTGTTCAGATTAAGCTCGTTTCGGTCTAAAACAGCTTGTCTCGTTGTGTTAAGCACGAATACATGCTTTTCGCGCAGTTACAAGAGAAAAAGTTTTGACGCGTATCACATGGACACTTGTAAAACCGATGTGTTCAGATTTAGCTCGTTTCGGTCTAAAACACCGTGTTTTGTTGTATTAAGCACGAATACATGCTTTTTGCATCGTTATGAGAAAAAGATTTGAGCGTATCACAGACACTTGTAAAACCGATGTGTTCAGATTTAGCTCGTTTCGATGTAAAACAGCTTGTTTCGTTCTATTAAGCACGAATACATGCTTTTCGCGCAGTTATAAGAGAAAAAGCTTTGACGCGTATCACACGAACACTTGTAAAACCGTTGTGTTCAGATTTAGCTCGTTTCGGTCTAAAACACCGTGTTTAGTTGTATTAAACACGAATACATGCTTTTCGCACCGTTATGAGAAAAAGATTTGACGCGTATCACACACACTTGTAAAACCGATGTGTTCAGATTTAGCTCGTTTCGTTCTAAAACAGCTTGTTTCGTTGTTTTAAGCAAGAATACATGCTTTTCGCGCAGTTATAAGAAAAAAAGTTTTGACGCGTATCACATGGAAACTTGTAAAACCGATGTGTTCAGATTTATTTCGTTTCGGTCTAAAACAACTTGTTTCGTTGTTTTAAGCAAGAATACATGCTTTTCGCGCAGTTATAAGAAAAAAATTTTTGACGCGTATCACATAGGCACTTGTAAAACCGATGTGTTCAGATCTAATTCGTTTCGGTCTAAAACAACTTGTTTCGTTGTTTTAAGCAAGAATACATGCTTTTCGCGCAGTTACAACAGAAAAAGGTTTGACGAGTATCACACGGACACTTGTAAAAGATGTGTTCAGATTTAGCTCGTTTTGGTCTAAACCAGCTTGTTTCGTTGTTTTAAGCAAGAATACATGCTTTTCGCGCAGTTACAGGAGAAAACGCTTTGACGCGTATCACATGGACACTTGTAAAACCGATGTCTTCAGATTTAGCTCGTTTCGGTCTGAAACAGCTTGTTTCGTTGTATTAAACACGAATACATGCTTTTCGTGCAGTTATAAGATAAAAAGTTTTGATAGGTATCACATGGACACTTGTAAAACCGATGTGTTCAGATCTAGCTCGTTTCGGTCTAAAACACCATGTTTTGTTGTATTAAGCACGAATACATGCTTTTCGCGCAGTTATAAGAGAAAAAGTTTTGACGCGTATCACACGGACACTTGCAAAACCGATGTGCTCAGATCTAGCTCGTTTCGGTCTAAAACAGCTTGTTTCGTTGTTTTTAGCAAGAATACATGCTTTTCGCGCAGTTATAACAGAAAAAGTTTTGAGTATCACACGGACACTTGAAAACCGATGTGTTCAGATCTAGCTCGCTTCGTTCTAAAACAGCTTGTTTCGTTGTTTTAAGCAAGAATACATGCTTTTCGCGCAGTTATGAGAGAAAAAGTTTTGACGCGTATCACATGAACACTTGTAAAACCGATGTCTTCAGATTTAGCTCGTTTCGGTCTAAAACAGCTTGTTTCGTTGTATTAGGCACGAATACATGCTTTTCGTGCAGTTACAAGATAAAAAGTTTTGATAGGTATCACATGGACACTTGCAAAACCGATGTGTTCAGATCTAGCTCGCTTCGTTCTAAAACAGCTTGTTTCGTTGTGTTAAGCAAGAATACATGCTTTTCGCGCAGTTATGAGAGAAAAAGTTTTGACGCGTATCACAAGGGCACTTGTAAAACCGATGTGTTCAGATTTAGCTCGATCCGGTCTAAAACAGCTTCTTTCGTTGTTTTAAGCAAGAATACATGCTTTTCGCGCAGTTACAAGAGAAAAAGTTTTGACGCGTATCACATGGACACTTGTAAAACCGATGTGTTCAGATTTAGCTCGTTTCGATGTAAAACAGCTTGTTTCGTTGTATAAGCACGAATACATACTTTTCGCGCAGTTATAAGAGAAAAAGCTTTGACGCGTATCACACGGACACTTGTAAAACTGATGTGTTCAGATTTAACTCGCTCCGGTCTAGAACAGCTTGTTTCGTTGTTTTAAACAAGAATACATGCTTTTCGCGCAATTATAGGAGAAAGTTTTGACGCGTATCACACGGACACTTGTAAAACCGATGTGTTCAGATTTAGTTCGTTTCGGTCTAAAACAGCTTGATTCGTTGTATTAAGCACGAATACATGCTTTTCGCGCAGTTACAAGAGAAAACGTTTTGACGCGTATCACATGGACACTTGTAAAACCGATGTGTTCAGATTTAGCTCGTTTCGATCTAAAACACCGTGTTTTGTTGTATTAAGCACGAATACATGCTTTTCGCACCGTTATGAGAAAAAGATTTGACGCGTATCACACACACTTGTAAAACCGATGTGTTCAGATTTAACTCGCTCTGGTCTAAAACAACTTGTTTCGTTGTTTTAAGCAAGAATACATGCTTTTCGCGCAGTTATAAGAGAAAAAGTTTTGACGAGTATCACACGGACACTTGTAAAGCCGATGTGTTCAGATTAAGCTCGTTTCGGTCTAAAACAGCTTGTTTCGTTGTATTAAGCACGAATACATGCTTTTCGCACCGTTATGAGAAAAAGATTTGACGCGTATCACACACACTTGTAAAACCGATGTGTTCAGATTTAGCTCGTTTCGTTCTAAAACAGCTTGTTTCGTTGTTTTAAGCAAGAATACATGCTTTTCGCGCAGTTATGAGAGAAAACGTTTTGACGCGTATCACAAGGGCACTTGTAAAACCGATGTGTTCAGATTTAGCTCGTTCCGGTCTAAAACAGCTTCTTTCGTTGTTTTAAGCAAGAATACATGCTTTTCGCGCAATTACAAGAGAAAAAGTTTTGACGCGTATCACATAGACACTTGTAAAACCGATGTGTTCAGATTTAGCTCGCTTCGGTCTAAAACACCGTGTTTTGTTGTATTAAGCACGAATACATGCTTTTCGCACCGTTATGAGAAAAAGATTTGACGCGTATCACACAGACACTTGTAAAACCGATGTGTTCAGATATAGCTCGTTTCGATGTAAAACAGCTTGTTTCGTTGTATTAAGCACGAATACATGCTTTTCGCGCAGTTATAAGAGAAAAAGCTTTGACGCGTATCACACGAACACTTGTAAAACCGATGTGTTCAGATTTAACTCGCTCCGGTCTAAAACAGCTTGTTTCGTTGTTTTAAGAAAGAATACATGCTTTTCGCGCAGTTACAAGAGAAATGTTTTGACGCGTATCACATGGACACTTGTAAAACCGATGTGTTCAGATTAAGCTCGTTTCGGTCTAACACAGCTTGTTTCGTTGTGTTAAGCACGAATACATGCTTTCGCGCAGTTACAAGAGAAAGTTTCGACGCGTATCACATGGACACTTGTAAAACCGATGCATTCAGATTTAGCTCGTTTCGGTCTAAAACACCGTGTTTTGTTGTAATAAGCACGAATACATGCTTTTCGCACCGTTATGAGAAAAAAATTTGACGCGTATCACACACACTTGAAAAACCGATGTGTTCAGATTTAGCTCGTTTCGTTCTAAAACAGCTTGTTTCGTTGTTTTAAGCAAGAATACATGCTTTTCGCGCAGTTAAAAGAAAAAAATTTTGACGCGTATCACAACGACACTTGTAAAATCGATGTGTTCAGATCCAATTCGTTTCGGTCTAAAACAACTTGTTTCGTTGTTTTAAGCAAGAATACATGCTTTTCGCACAGTTATAACAGAAAACGTTTTGACGAGTATCACAAGGACACTTGTAAAACCGATGTGTTCAGATTTAGCTCGTTTCGGTCTAAAACAGCTTGTTTCGTTGTTTTAAGCAAGAATGCATGCTTTTCGCGCAGTTATAACAGAAAAAGTTTTGACGAGTATCACACGGACACTTGTAAAACCGATGTGTTCAGATTTAGCTCGTTTCGGTCTAAACCAGCTTGTTTCGTTGTTTTAAGCAAGAATACATGCTTTTCGGCGCAGTTACAAGAGAAAACGTTTTGACGCGTATCACATGGACACTTGTAAAACCGATGTGTTCAGATTTAGCTCGTTTCGGTCTAAAACACCGTGTTTTGTTGTATTAAGCACGAATACATGCTTTTCGCACCGTTATGAGAAAAAGATTTGACGCGTATCACACACACTTGTAAAACCGATGTGTTCAGATTTAGCTCGTTTCGTTCTAAAACAGCTTGTTTCGTTGTTTTAAGCAAGAATACATGCTTTTCGCGCAGTTACAAGAACAAATTTTTGACGCGTATCACAGACACTTGTAAAACCGATGTGTTCAGATCCAATTCGTTTCGGTCTAAAACAACTTGTTTCGTTGTTTTAAGCATGAATACATGCTTTTCGCACAGTTATAACAGAAAACGTTTTGACGAGTATCACAAGGACACTTGTAAAACCGATGTGTTCAGATTTAGCTCGTTTCGGTCTAAAACAGCTTGTTTCGTTGTTTTAAGCAAGAATACATGCTTTTCGCGCAGTTATAACAGAAAAAGTTTTGACGAGTATCACACGGACACTTGTAAAACCGATGTGCTCAGACTTAGCTCGTTTCGGTCTAAACCAGCTTGTTTCGTTGTTTTAAGCAAGAATACATCCTTTTCGCGCAGTTACAGGAGAAAACGTTTTGCCGCGTACCACATGGACACTTGTAAAACCGATGTCTTCAGATTTAGCTCGTTTCGGTCTAAAACAGCTTGTTTCGTTGTATTGAACACGAATACATGCTTTTCGCGCAGTTATAAGATAAAAAGTTTTGATAGGTATCACATGGACACTTGTAAAACCGATGTGTTCAGATCTAGCTCGCTTCGTTCTAAAACAGCTTGTTTCGTTGTTTTAAGCAAGAATACATGCTTTTCGCGCAGTTATAAGAGAAAACGTTTTGACGCGTATCACACGGACACTTGTAAAACCCATGTGTTCAGATTAAGCTCGTTTCGGTCTAAAACAGCTTGTTTCGTTGTGTTAAGCACGAATACATGCTTTTCGCGCAGTTACAAGAGAAAAAGTTTTGACGCGTATCACATGGACACTTGTAAAACCGATGTGTGCAGATTTATCTCGTTTCGGTCTAAAACACCGTGCTTTGTTGTATCAAGCACGAATACATGCTTTTCGCACCGTTATGAGAAAAAGATTTGACGCGTGTCACACAGACACTTGTAAAACCGATGTGTTCAGATTTAGCTCATTTCGATGTAAAACAGCTTGTTTCGTTGTATAAAGCACGAATACATGCTTTTCGCGCAGTTATAAGAGAAAAAGCTTTGACGCGTATCAGACGGACACTTGTAAAACCGATGTGTTCAGATTTAGCTCGTTTCGGTCTAAAACACCGTGTTTTGTTGTATTAAGCGCCGTTATGAGAAAAAGATTTGACGCGTATCACATAGGCACTTGTAAAACCGATGTGTTCAGATCTAATTCGTTTCGGTCTAAAACAACTTGTTTCGTTGTTTTAAGCAAGAATACATGCTTTTCGCGCAGTTACAACAGAAAAAGTTTTGACGAGTATCACACGGACACTTGTAAAAGATGTGTTCAGATTTAGCTCGTTTTGGTCTAAACCAGCTTGTTTCGTTGTTTTAAGCACGAATACATGCTTTTCGCACCGTTATGAGAAAAAGATTTGACGCGTATCACACACACTTGTAAAACCGATGTGTTCAGATTTAACTCGCTCTGGTCTAAAACAACTTGTTTCGTTGTTTTAAGCAAGAATACATGCTTTTCGCGCAGTTATAAGAGAAAAAGTTTTGACGAGTATCACACGGACACTTGTAAAGCCGATGTGTTCAGATTAAGCTCGTTTCGGTCTAAAACAGCTTGTTTCGTTGTATTAAGCACGAATACATGCTTTTCGGACCGTTATGAGAAAAAGATTTGACGCGTATCACACACACTTGTAAAACCGATGTGTTCAGATTTAGCTCGTTTCGTTCTAAAACAGCTTGTTTCGTTGTTTTAAGCAAGAATACATGCTTTTCGCGCAGTTATGAGAGAAAAAGTTTTGACGCGTATCACAAGGGCACTTGTAAAACCGATGTGTTCAGATTTAGCTCGTTCCGGTCTAAAACAGCTTCTTTCGTTGTTTTAAGCAAGAATACATGCTTTTCGCGCAATTACAAGAGAAAAAGTTTTGACGCGTATCACATAGACACTTGTAAAACCGATGTGTTCAGATTTAGCTCGCTTCGGTCTAAAACACCGTGTTTTGTTGTATTAAGCACGAATACATGCTTTTCGCACCGTTATGAGAAAAAGATTTGACGCGTATCACACACACTTGAAAAACCGATGTGTTCAGATTTAGCTCGTTTCGTTCTAAAACAGCTTGTTTCGTTGTTTTAAGCAAGAATACATGCTTTTCGCGCATAAAAAAGAAAAAATTTTGACGCGTATCACAACGACACTTGTAAAACCGATGTGTTCAGATCCAATTCGTTTCGGTCTAAAACAACTTGTTTCGTTGCGTTAACACGTTTTGGCGGGCTAGTTGGTTAAGCATCTTGAACAAACAGCGCGAACAAAGACGAGCACAAAAGACACAGCGAACGACAGGCGAACGACACAGCGCCGTGTCGTTCGCCTTCTTGTCTTTTGTGCTCGTCTTTGTTCGCGCTGTTTGTTCAAGTTGTTTCGTTGTTTTAAGCAAGAATACATGCTTTTCGCACAGTTATAACAGAAAACGTTTTGACGAGTATCACAAGGACACTTGTAAAACCGATGTGTTCAGATTTAGCTCGTTTCTGTCTAAAACAGCTTGTTTCGTTGTTTTAAGCAAGAATACATGCTTTTCGCGCAGTTATAACAGAAAAAGTTTTGACGAGTATCACACGGACACTTGTAAAACCGATGTGTTCAGATTTAGCTCGTTTCGGTCTAAACCAGCTTGTTTCGTTGTTTTAAGCAAGAATACAAGCTTTTCGGCGCAGTTACAAGAGAAAACGTTTTGACGCGTATCACATGGACACTTGTAAAACCGATGTGTTCAGATTTAGCTCGTTTCGGTCTAAAACACCGTGTTTTGTTGTATTAAGCACGAATACATGCTTTTCGCACCGTTATGAGAAAAAGATTTGACGCGTATCACACACACTTGTAAAACCGATGTGTTCAGATTTAGCTCGTTTCGTTCTAAAACAGCTTGTTTCGTTGTTTTAAGCAAGAATACATGCTTTTCGCGCAGTTACAAGAACAAATTTTTGACGCGTATCACAAAGACACTTGTAAAACCGATGTGTTCAGATCCAATTCGTTTCGGTCTAAAACAACTTGTTTCGTTGTTTTAAGCAAGAATACATGCTTTTCGCACAGTTATAACAGAAAACGTTTTGACGAGTATCACAAGGACACTTGTAAAACCGATGTGTTCAGATTTAGCTCGTTTCGGTCTAAAACAGCTTGTTTCGTTGTTTTAAGCAAGAATACATGCTTTTCGCGCAGTTATAACAGAAAAAGTTTTGACGAGTATCACACGGACACTTGTAAAACCGATGTGCTCAGACTTAGCTCGTTTCGGTCTAAACCAGCTTGTTTCGTTGTATTGAACACGAATACATGCTTTTCGCGCAGTTATAAGATAAAAAGTTTTGATAGGTATCACATGGACACTTGTAAAACCGATGTGTTCAGATTTAGCTCGCTTCGTTATAAAACAGCTTGTTTCGTTGTTTTAAGCAAGAATACATGCTTTTCGCGCAGTTATAAGAGAAAACGTTTTGACGCGTATCACACGGACACTTGTAAAACCGATGTGTTCAGATTAAGCTCGTTTCGGTCTAAAACAGCTTGTTTCGTTGTGTTAAGCACGAATACATGCTTTTCGCGCAGTTACAAGAGAAAAAGTTTTGACGCGTATAACATGGACACTTGTAAAACCGATGTGTTCAGATTTAGCTCGTTTCGGTCTAAAACACCGTGTTTTGTTGTATTAAGCGCCGTTATGAGAAAAAGATTTGACGCGTATCACACAGACACTTGTAAAACCGATGTGTTTAGATTTAGCTCGTTTCAATGTAAAACAGCTTGTTTCGTTGTATTAAGCACGAATACATGCTTTTCGCGCAGTTATAAGAGAAAAAGCTTTGACGCGTATCAGACGGACACTTGTAAAACCGATGTGTTCAGATTTAGCTCGTTTCGGTCTAAAACACCGTGTTTTGTTGTATTAAGCGCCGTTATGAGAAAAAGATTTGACGCGTATCACACAGACACTTGTAAAACCGATGTGTTTAGATTTAGCTCGTTTCAATGTAAAACAGCTTGTTTCGTTGTATTAAGCAAGAATACATGCTTTTCGCGCAGTTATAAGAGAAAAAGCTTTGACGCGTATCACACGGACACTTGTAAAACCGATGTGTTCAGATTTAACTCGCTCCGGTCTAAAACAGCTTGTTTCGTTGATTTAAACAAGAATACATGCTTTTCGCGCAATTATAGGAGAGACAGTTTTGACGCGTATCACACGGACACTTGTAAAACCGATGTGTTCAGATTAAGCCCGTTTCGGTCTAAAACAGCTTGTTTCGTTGTATTAAGCACGAATACATGCTTTTCGCGCAGTTACAAGAGAAAATGTTTTGACGCGTATCACGTGGACACTTGTAAAACCGATGTGTGCAGATTTATCTCGTTTCGGTCTAAAACACCGTGTTTTGTTGTATTAAGCACGAATACATGCTTTTCGCACCGTTATGAGAAAAAGATTTGACGCGTATCACACAGACACTTGTAAAACCGATGTGTTCAGATTTAGCTCATTTCGATATAAAACAGCTTGTTTCGTTGTATTAAGCACGAATACATGCTTTTCGCGCAGTTATAAGAGAAAAAGCTTTGACGCGTATCACACGGACACTTGTAAAACCGATGTGTTCAGATTTAGCTCGTTTCGGTCTAAAACACCGTGTTTTTTTGTATTAAGCACGAATACGTGCTTTTCGCGCCGTTATGAGAAAAAAATTTGACGCGTATCACACAGACACTTGTAAAACCGATGTGTTCAGATTTAGCTCGTTTCAATGTAAAACAGCTTGTTTCGTTGCATTAAGCACGAATACATGCTTTTCGCGCAGTTATAAGAGAAAAAGCTTTGACGCGTAAAACACGGACACTTGTAAAACCGATGTGCTCAGATTTAACTCGCTCCGGTCTAAAACAGCTTGTTTCGTTGATTTAAACAAGAATACATGCTTTTCGCGCAATTATAGGAGAAAAAGTTTTGACGCGTATCACACGGACACTTGTAAAACCGATGTGTTCAGATTTAGTCCCTTTCGGTCTAAAACAGCTTGTTTCGTTGTATTAAGCACGAATACATGCTCTTCGCGCAGTTACAAGAGAAAATGTTTTGACGAGTATCACAATGACACTTGTAAAACCGATGTGTTCAGATTTAGCTCGTTTCGGTCTAAAACACCATGTTTTGTTGTATTAAGCACGAATACATGCTTTTCGCGCCGTTATAAGAGAAAAAGTTTTGACGCGTATCACACGAACACTTGTAAAACCGATGTGTTCAGATTTAGTTCGTTTCGGTCTAAAACAGCTTGATTCGTTGTATTAAGCACGAATATATGCTTTTCGCGCAGTTACAAGAGAAAAAGCTTTGACGCGTATCACACGGACACTTGTAAAACCGATGTGTTCAGATTTAACTCGCTCCAGTCTATAACAGCTTGTTTCGTTATTTTAAACAAGAATACATGCTTTTCGCGCAATTATTGGAGAAAAAGTTTTGACGCGTATCACACGGACACTTGTAAAACCGATGTGTTCAGATTTAGTTCGTTTCGGTCTAAAACAGCTTGTTTCGTTGTATTAAGCACGAATACATGCTTTTCGCGCAGTTACAAGAGAAAATGTTTTGACGCATATCACATGGACACTTGTAAAACCGTTGTGTTCAGATTTAGCTCGTTTCGGTCTAAAACACCGTGTTTAGTTGTATAAGCACGAATACATGCTTTTCGCACCGTTATGAGAAAAAGATTTGACGCGTATCACACACACTTGTAAAACCGATGTGTTCAGATTTAGCTCGTTTCGTTCTAAAACAGCTTGTTTCGTTGTTTTAAGCAAGAATACATGCTTTTCGCGCAGTTATAAGAAAAAAAATTTTTGACGCGTATCACATGGACACTTGTAAAACCGATGTGTTCAGATCTAATTTGTTTCGGTCTAAAACAACTTGTTTCGTTGTTTTAAGCAAGAATACATGCTTTTCGCGCAGTTACAACAGAAAAAGTTTTGACGAGTATCACAAGGACACTTGTAAAACCGATGTGTTCAGATTTAAATCGTTTCGGTCTAAAACAGCTTGTTTCGTTGTTTTAAGCAAGAATACATGCTTTTCGCGCAGTTATAACAAAACGTTTTGACGAGTATCACACGGACACTTGTAAAACCGATGTGTTCAGATTTAGCTCGTTTTGGTCTAAACCAGCTTGTTTCGTTGTTTTAAGCAAGAATACATGCTTTTCGCGCAGTTACAGGAGAAAACGCTTTGACGCGTATCACATGGACACTTGTAAAACCGATGTCTTCAGATTTAGCTCGTTTCGGTCTAAAACAGCTTGTTTCGTTGTATTAAACACGAATACATGCTTTTCGCGCAGTTATAAGATAAAAAGTTTTGATAGGTATCACATGGACACTTGTAAAACCCATGTGTTCAGATCTAGCTCGTTTCGGTCTAAAACACCACGTTTTGTTGTATTAGGCACGAATACATGCTTTTCGCGCAGTTATAAGAGAAAAAGTTTTGACGCGTATCACACGGACACTTGTAAAACCGATGTGTTCAGATCTAGCTCGTTTCGGTCTAAAACAGCTTGTTTCGTTGTTTTTAGCAAGAATACATGCTTTTCGCGCAGTTATAACAGAAAAAGTTTTGAGTATCACACGGACACTTGTAAAACCGATGTGTTCAGATCTAGCTCGCTTCGTTCTAAAACAGCTTGTTTCGTTGTTTTAAGCAAGAATACATGCTTTTCGCGCAGTTATGAGAGAAAAAGTTTTGACGCGTATCACATGGACACTTGTAAAACCGATGTCTTCAGATTTAGCTCGTTTCGTTCTAAAACAGCTTGTTTCGTTGTATTAAGCACGAATACATGCTTTTCGTGCAGTTACAAGATAAAAAGTTTTGATAGGTATCACATGGACACTTGCAAAACCGATGTGTTCAGATCTAGCTCGCTTCGTTCTAAAACAGCTTGTTTCGTTGTGTTAAGCAAGAATACATGCTTTTCGCGCAGTTATGAGAGAAAAAGGTTTGACGCGTATCACAAGGGCACTTGTAAAATCGATGTGTTCAGATTTAGCTCGATCCGGTCTAAAACAGCTTCTTTCGTTGTTTTAAGCAAGAATACATGCTTTTCGCGCAGTTACAGAGAAAAAGTTTTGACGCGTATCACATAGACACTTGTAAAACCGATGTGTTCAGATTTAGCTCGTTTCGATGTAAAACAGCTTGTTTCGTTGTATTAAGCACGAATACATACTTTTCGCGCAGTTATAAGAGAAAAAGCTTTGACGAGTATCACACGGACACTTGTAAAACCGATGTGTTCAGATTTAACTCGCTCCGGTCTAAAACAGCTTGTTTCGTTGTTTTAAACAAGAATACATGCTTTTCGCGCAATTATAGGAGAAAGTTTTGACGCGTATCACACGGACACTTGTAAAACCGATGTGTTCAGATTTAGTTCGTTTCGGTCTAAAACAGCTTGATTCGTTGTATTAAGCACGAATACATGCTTTTCGCGCAGTTACAAGAGAAAACGTTTTGACGCGTATCACATGAACACTTGTAAAACCGATGTGTTCAGATTTAGCTCGTTTCGGTCTAAAACACCGTGTTTTTTTGTATTAAGCACGAATACATGCTTTTCGCACCGTTATGAGAAAAAGATTTGACGCGTATCACACACACTTGTAAAACCGATGTGTTCAGATTTAACTCGCTCTGGTCTAAAACAACTTGTTTCGTTTTTTTAAGCAAGAATACATGCTTTTCGCGCAGTTTTAACAGAAAAAGTTTTGACGAGTATCACACGGACACTTGTAAAACCTATGTGTTCAGACTTAGCTCGTTTCGGTCTAAACCAGCTTGTTTCGTTGTTTTAAGCAAGAATACATGCTTTTCGCGCAGTTACAGGAGAAAACGTTTTGACGCGTATCACATGGACACTTGTAAAACTGATGTGTTCAGATCTAGCTCGCTTCGTTCTAAAACAGCTTGTTTCGTTGTTTTAAGCACGAATACATGCTTTTCGCACCGTTATGAGAAAAAGATTTGACGCGTATCACACAGACACTTGTAAAACCGATGTGTTCAGATTTAGCTCATTTCGATGTAAAACAGCTTGTTTCGTTGTATTAAGCACGAATACATGCTTTTCGCGCAGTTATAAGAGAAAAAGCTTTGACGCGTATCACACGGACACTTGTAAAACCGATGTGTTCAGATTTAGCTCGTTTCGGTCTAAAACACCGTGTTTTGTTGTATAAAGCACGAATACATGCTTTTCGCACCGTTATGAGAAAAAGATTTGACGCGTATCACACACACTTGTAAAACCGATGTGTTCAGATTTAGCTCGTTTCGATGTAAAACAGCTTGTTTCGTTGTATTAAGCACGAATACATACTTTTCGCGCAGTTATAAGAGAAAAAGCTTTGACGAGTATCACACGGACACTTGTAAAACCGATGTGTTCAGATTTAACTCGCTCCGGTCTAAAACAGCTTGTTTCGTTGTTTTAAACAAGAATACATGCTTTTCGCGCAATTATAGGAGAAAGTTTTGACGCGTATCACACGGACACTTGTAAAACCGATGTGTTCAGATTTAGTTCGTTTCGGTCTAAAACAGCTTGATTCGTTGTATTAAGCACGAATACATGCTTTTCGCGCAGTTACAAGAGAAAACGTTTTGACGCGTATCACATGAACACTTGTAAAACCGATGTGTTCAGATTTAGCTCGTTTCGGTCTAAAACACCGTGTTTTTTTGTATTAAGCACGAATACATGCTTTTCGCACCGTTATGAGAAAAAGATTTGACGCGTATCACACACACTTGTAAAACCGATGTGTTCAGATTTAACTCGCTCTGGTCTAAAACAACTTGTTTCGTTGTTTTAAGCAAGAATACATGCTTTTCGCGCAGTTTTAACAGAAAAAGTTTTGACGAGTATCACACGGACACTTGTAAAACCTATGTGTTCAGACTTAGCTCGTTTCGGTCTAAACCAGCTTGTTTCGTTGTTTTAAGCAAGAATACATGCTTTTCGCGCAGTTACAGGAGAAAACGTTTTGACGCGTATCACACAGACACTTGTAAAACTGATGTGTTCAGATCTAGCTCGCTTCGTTCTAAAACAGCTTGTTTCGTTGTTTTAAGCACGAATACATGCTTTTCGCACCGTTATGAGAAAAAGATTTGACGCGTATCACACAGACACTTGTAAAACCGATGTGTTCAGATTTAGCTCATTTCGATGTAAAACAGCTTGTTTCGTTGTATTAAGCACGAATACATGCTTTTCGCGCAGTTATAAGAGAAAAAGCTTTGACGCGTATCACACGGACACTTGTAAAACCGATGTGTTCAGATTTAGCTCGTTTCGGTCTAAAACACCGTGTTTTGTTGTATTAAGCACGAATACATGCTTTTCGCACCGTTATGAGAAAAAGATTTGACGCGTATCACACACACTTGTAAAACCGATGTGTTCAGATTTAGCTCGTTTCGATGTAAAACAGCTTGTTTCGTTGTATTAAGCACGAATACATACTTTTCGCGCAGTTATAAGAGAAAAAGCTTTGACGAGTATCACACGGACACTTGTAAAACCGATGTGTTCAGATTTAACTCGCTCCGGTCTAAAACAGCTTGTTTCGTTGTTTTAAACAAGAATACATGCTTTTCGCGCAATTATAGGAGAAAGTTTTGACGCGTATCACACGGACACTTGTAAAACCGATGTGTTCAGATTTAGTTCGTTTCGGTCTAAAACAGCTTGATTCGTTGTATTAAGCACGAATACATGCTTTTCGCGCAGTTACAAGAGAAAACGTTTTGACGCGTATCACATGAACACTTGTAAAACCGATGTGTTCAGATTTAGCTCGTTTCGGTCTAAAACACCGTGTTTTGTTGTATTAAGCACGAATACATGCTTTTCGCACCGTTATGAGAAAAATATTTGACGCGTATCACACACACTTGTAAAACCGATGTGTTCAGATTTAACTCGCTCTGGTCTAAAACAACTTGTTTCGTTTTTTTAAGCAAGAATACATGCTTTTCGCGCAGTTTTAACAGAAAAAGTTTTGACGAGTATCACACGGACACTTGTAAAACCTATGTGTTCAGACTTAGCTCGTTTCGGTCTAAACCAGCTTGTTTCGTTGTTTTAAGCAAGAATACATGCTTTTCGCGCAGTTACAGGAGAAAACGTTTTGACGCGTATCACATGGACACTTGTAAAACTGATGTGTTCAGATCTAGCTCGCTTCGTTCTAAAACAGCTTGTTTCGTTGTTTTAAGCACGAATACATGCTTTTCGCACCGTTATGAGAAAAAGATTTGACGCGTATCACACAGACACTTGTAAAACCGATGTGTTCAGATTTAGCTCATTTCGATGTAAAACAGCTTGTTTCGTTGTATTAAGCACGAATACATGCTTTTCGCGCAGTTATAAGAGAAAAAGCTTTGACGCGTATCACACGGACACTTGTAAAACCGATGTGTTCAGATTTAGCTCGTTTCGGTCTAAAACACCGTGTTTTGTTGTATAAAGCACGAATACATGCTTTTCGCACCGTTATGAGAAAAAGATTTGACGCGTATCACACACACTTGTAAAACCGATGTGTTCAGATTTAGCTCGTTTCGATGTAAAACAGCTTGTTTCGTTGTATTAAGCACGAATACATACTTTTCGCGCAGTTATAAGAGAAAAAGCTTTGACGAGTATCACACGGACACTTGTAAAACCGATGTGTTCAGATTTAACTCGCTCCGGTCTAAAACAGCTTGTTTCGTTGTTTTAAACAAGAATACATGCTTTTCGCGCAATTATAGGAGAAAGTTTTGACGCGTATCACACGGACACTTGTAAAACCGATGTGTTCAGATTTAGTTCGTTTCGGTCTAAAACAGCTTGATTCGTTGTATTAAGCACGAATACATGCTTTTCGCGCAGTTACAAGAGAAAACGTTTTGACGCGTATCACATGAACACTTGTAAAACCGATGTGTTCAGATTTAGCTCGTTTCGGTCTAAAACACCGTGTTTTTTTGTATTAAGCACGAATACATGCTTTTCGCACCGTTATGAGAAAAAGATTTGACGCGTATCACACACACTTGTAAAACCGATGTGTTCAGATTTAACTCGCTCTGGTCTAAAACAACTTGTTTCGTTTTTTTTAAGCAAGAATACATGCTTTTCGCGCAGTTTTAACAGAAAAAGTTTTGACGAGTATCACACGGACACTTGTAAAACCTATGTGTTCAGACTTAGCTCGTTTCGGTCTAAACCAGCTTGTTTCGTTGTTTTAAGCAAGAATACATGCTTTTCGCGCAGTTACAGGAGAAAACGTTTTGACGCGTATCACATGGACACTTGTAAAACTGATGTGTTCAGATCTAGCTCGCTTCGTTCTAAAACAGCTTGTTTCGTTGTTTTAAGCACGAATACATGCTTTTCGCACCGTTATGAGAAAAAGATTTGACGCGTATCACACAGACACTTGTAAAACCGATGTGTTCAGATTTAGCTCATTTCGATGTAAAACAGCTTGTTTCGTTGTATTAAGCACGAATACATGCTTTTCGCGCAGTTATAAGAGAAAAAGCTTTGACGCGTATCACACGGACACTTGTAAAACCGATGTGTTCAGATTTAGCTCGTTTCGGTCTAAAACACCGTGTTTTGTTGTATTAAGCACGAATACATGCTTTTCGCACCGTTATGAGAAAAAGATTTGACGCGTATCACACACACTTGTAAAACCGATGTGTTCAGATTTAGCTCGTTTCGATGTAAAACAGCTTGTTTCGTTGTATTAAGCACGAATACATACTTTTCGCGCAGTTATAAGAGAAAAAGCTTTGACGAGTATCACACGGACACTTGTAAAACCGATGTGTTCAGATTTAACTCGCTCCGGTCTAAAACAGCTTGTTTCGTTGTTTTAAACAAGAATACATGCTTTTCGCGCAATTATAGGAGAAAGTTTTGACGCGTATCACACGGACACTTGTAAAACCGATGTGTTCAGATTTAGTTCGTTTCGGTCTAAAACAGCTTGATTCGTTGTATTAAGCACGAATACATGCTTTTCGCGCAGTTACAAGAGAAAACGTTTTGACGCGTATCACATGAACACTTGTAAAACCGATGTGTTCAGATTTAGCTCGTTTCGGTCTAAAACACCGTGTTTTGTTGTATTAAGCACGAATACATGCTTTTCGCACCGTTATGAGAAAAATATTTGACGCGTATCACACACACTTGTAAAACCGATGTGTTCAGATTTAGCTCGCTCTGGTCTAAAACAACTTGTTTCGTTGTTTTAAGCAAGAATACATGCTTTTCGCGCAGTTTTAACAGAAAAAGTTTTGACGAGTATCACACGGACACTTGTAAAACCTATGTGTTCAGACTTAGCTCGTTTCGGTCTAAACCAGCTTGTTTCGTTGTTTTAAGCAAGAATACATGCTTTTCGCGCAGTTACAGGAGAAAACGTTTTGACGCGTATCACATGGACACTTGTAAAACTGATGTGTTCAGATCTAGCTCGCTTCGTTCTAAAACAGCTTGTTTCGTTGTTTTAAGCAAGAATACATGCTTTTCGCTCAGTTATAAGAGAAAAAGTTTTGACGCGTATCACACGGACAATTGTAAAGCCGATGTGTTCAGATTAAGCTCGTTTCGGTCTAAAACAGCTTGTTTCGTTGTGTTAAGCAGGAATACATGATTTTCGCGCAGTTACAAGAGAAAAAGTTTTGACGCGTATCACATGGACACTTGTAAAACCGATGTGTGCAAATTTATCTCGTTTCGGTCTAAAACACCGTGTTTTGTTGTATTAAGCACGAATACATGCTTTTCGCACCGTTATGAGAAAAAGATTTGACGCGTATCACACAGACACTTGTAAAACCGATGTGTTCAGATTTAGCTCATTTCGATGTAAAACAGCTTGTTTCGTTGTATTAAGCACGAATACATGCTTTTCGCGCAGTTATAAGAGAAAAAGCTTTGACGCGTATCACACGGACACTTGTAAAACCGATGTGTTCAGATTTAGCTCGTTTCGGTCTAAAACACCGTGTTTTGTTGTATTAAGCACGAATACATGCTTTTCGCACCGTTATGAGAAAAAGATTTGACGCGTATCACACACACTTGTAAAACCGATATGTTCAGATTTAGCTCGTTTCGTTCTAAAACAGCTTGTTTCGTTGTTTTAAGCAAGAATACATGCTTTTCGCGCAGTTATGAGAGAAAAAGTTTTGACGCGTATCACAAGGGCACTTGTAAAACCGATGTGTTCAGATTTAGCTCGTTCCGGTCTAAAACAGCTTCTTTCGTTGTTTTAGGCAAGAATACATGCTTTTCGCGCAATTACAAGAGAAAAAGTTTTGACGCGTATCACACAGACACTTGTAAAACCGATGTGTTCAGATATAGCTCGTTTCGATGTAAAACACCTTGTTTCGTTGTATTAAGCACGAATACATGCTTTTCGCGCAGTTATAAGAGAAAAAGCTTTGACGCGTATCACACGAACACTTGTAAAACCGATGTGTTCAGATTTAACTCGCTCCGGTCTAAAACCGCTTGTTCCGTTGTTTTAAAAAAGAATACATGCTTTTCGCGCAGTTACAAGAGAAAAAGATTTGACGCGTATCACATGGACACTTGTAAAACCGATGTGTTCAGATTAAGCTCGTTTCGGTCTAACACAGCTTGTTTAGTTGTGTTAAGCACGAATACATGCTTTCGCGCAGTTACAAGAGAAAGTTTCGACGCGTATCACATGGACACTTGTAAAACCGATGCATTCAGATTTAGCTCGTTTCGGTCTAAAACACCGTGTTTTGTTCTATTAAGCACGAATACATGCTTTTCGCACCGTTATGAGAAAAAGATTTGACGCGTATCACACAGACACTTGTAAAACCGATGTGTTGAGATTTAGCTCGTTTCGATGTATAACAGCTTGTTTCGTTGTATTAAGCACGAATACATGCTTTTCGCGCAGTTATAAGAGAAAAAGCTTTGACGCGTATCACACGGACACTTGTAAAACCGATGTGTTCAGATTAAGCTCGTTTCGGTCTAAAACAACTTGTTTCGTTGTTTTAAGCAAGAATACATGCTTTTCGCACAGTTATAACAGAAAACGTTTTGACGAGTATCACACGGACACTTGTAAAACCGATGTGTTCAGACTTAGCTCGTTTCGGTCTAAACCAGCTTGTTTCGTTGTTTTAAGCAAGAATACATCCTTTTCGCGCAGTTACATTAGAAAACGTTTTGCCGCGTACCACATGGACACTTGTAAAACCGATGTCTACAGATTTATCTCGTTTCGGTCTAAAACAGCTTGTTTCGTTGTATTGAACACGAATACATGCTTTTCGCGCAGTTATAAGAGAAAAAGCTTTGACGCGTGTCAGACGGACACTTGTAAAACCGATGTGTTCAGATTTAGCTCGTTTCGGTCTAAAACACCGTGTTTTGTTGTATTAAGCACGAATACATGCTTTTCGCACCGTTATGAGAAAAAGATTTGACGCGTATCACACAGACACTTGTAAAACCGATGTGTTCAGATTTAGCTCGTTTCAATGTAAAACAGCTTGTTTCGTTGATTTAAACAAGAATACATGCTTTTCGCGCAATTATAGGAGAGACAGTTTTGACGCGTATCACACGGACACTTGTAAAACCGATGTGTTCAGATTTAGTCCGTTTCGGTCTAAAACAGCTTGTTTCGTTGTATTAAGCACGAATACATGCTTTTCGCGCAGTTACAAGAGAAAATGTTCTGACGCGTATCACATGGACACTTGTAAAACCGATGTGTTCAGATTTAGCTCGTTTCGGTCTAAAACACCGTGTTTAGTTGTATTAAGCACGAATACATGCTTTTCGCACCGTTATGAGAAAAATATTTGATGCCTATCACACACACTTGTAAAACCGATGTGTTCAGATTTAGCTCGTTTCGTTCTAAAACAGCTTGTTTCGTTGTTTTAAGCAAGAATACATGCTTTTCGTGCAGTTATAAGAAAAAAAATTTTGACGCGTATCACATGGACACTTGTAAAACCGATGTGTTCAGATCTAATTTGTTTCGGTCTAAAACAACTTCTTTCGTTGTTTTAAGCAAGAATACATGCTTTTCGCGCAGTTATAATAGAAAAAGTTTTGACGAGTATCACAAGGACACTTGTAAAACCGATGTGTTCAGATTTAGCTCGTTCCGGTCTAAAACAGCTTGTTTCGTTGTTTTAAGCAAGAATACATGCTTTTCGCGCAGTTATAACAGAAAAAGTTTTAACGAGTATCACACGGACACTTGTAAAACCGATGTGTTCAGATTTAGCTCGTTTCGGTCTAAACCAGCTTGTTTCGTTGTTTTAAGCAAGAATACATGCTTTTCGCGCAGTTACAAGAGAAAACGTTTTGACGCGTATCACATGGACACTTGTAAAACCGATGTGTTCAGATTTAGCTCGTTTCGGTCTAAAACACCGTGTTTTGTTGTATTAAGCGCGAATACATGCTTTTCGCACCGTTATGAGAAAAAGATTTGACGCGTATCACACACACTTGCAAAACCGATGTGTTCAGATTTAGCTCGTTTCGTTCTAAAACAGCTTGTTTCGTTGTTTTAAGCAAGAATACATGCTTTTAGCGCAGTTATAAGAAAAAATTTTTGACGCGTATCACAAGGACACTTGTAAAACCGATGTGTTCAGATCCAATTCGTTTCGGTCTAAAACAACTTGTTTCGTTGTTTTAAGCAAGAATACATGCTTTTCGCACAGTTATAACAGAAAACGTTTTGACGAGTATCACACGGACACTTGTAAAACCGATGTGTTCAGACTTAGCTCGTTTCGGTCTAAACCAGCTTGTTTCGTTGTTTTTAGCAAGAATACATCCTTTTCGCGCAGTTACATTAGAAAACGTTTTGCCGCGTACCACATGGACACTTGTAAACCCGATGTCTTCAGATTTATCTCGTTTCGGTCTAAAACAGCTTGTTTCGTTGTATTGAACACGAATACATGCTTTTCGCGCAGTTATAAGATAAAAAGTTTTGATAGGTATCACATGGACACTTGTAAAACCGATGTGTTCAGATCTAGCTCGCTTCGTTCTAAAACAGCTTGTTTCGTTGTTTTAAGCAAGAATACATGCTTTTCGCGCAGTTACAAGAGAAAACGTTTTGACGCGTATCACATGGACACTTGTAAAACCGATGTGTTCAGATTTAGCTCGTTTCGGTCTAAAACACCGTGTTTTGTTGTATTAAGCACGAATACATGCTTTTCGCACCGTTATGAGAAAAAGATTTGACGCGTATCACACAGACACTTGTAAAACCGATGTGTTCAGATTTAGCTCGTTTCAATGTAAAACAGCTTGTTTCGTTGATTTAAACAAGAATACATGCTTTTCGCGCAATTATAGGAGAGACAGTTTTGACGCGTATCACACGGACACTTGTAAAACCGATGTGTTCAGATTTAGTCCGTTTCGGTCTAAAACAGCTTGTTTCGTTGTATTAAGCACGAATACATGCTTTTCGCGCAGTTACAAGAGAAAATGTTTTGACGCGTATCACATGGACACTTGTAAAACCGATGTGTTCAGATTTAGCTCGTTTCGGTCTAAAACACCGTGTTTAGTTGTATTAAGCACGAATACATGCTTTTCGCACCGTTATGAGAAAAATATTTGATGCGTATCACACACACTTGTAAAACCGATGTGTTCAGATTTAGCTCGTTTCGTTCTAAAACAGCTTGTTTCGTTGTTTTAAGCAAGAATACATGCTTTTCGTGCAGTTATAAGAAAAAAAATTTTGACGCGTATCACATGGACACTTGTAAAACCGATGTGTTCAGATCTAATTTGTTTCGGTCTAAAACAACTTCTTTCGTTGTTTTAAGCAAGAATACATGCTTTTCGCGCAGTTATAATAGAAAAAGTTTTGACGAGTATCACAAGGACACTTGTAAAACCGATGTGTTCAGATTTAGCTCGTTCCGGTCTAAAACAGCTTGTTTCGTTGTTTTAAGCAAGAATACATGCTTTTCGCGCAGTTATAACAGAAAAAGTTTTAACGAGTATCACACGGACACTTGTAAAACCGATGTGTTCAGATTTAGCTCGTTTCGGTCTAAACCAGCTTGTTTCGTTGTTTTAAGCAAGAATACATGCTTTTCGCGCAGTTACAAGGGAAAACGTTTTGACGCGTATCACATGGACACTTGTAAAACCGATTTGTTCAGATTTAGCTCGTTTCGGTCTAAAACACCGTGTTTTGTTGTATTAAGCGCGAATACATGCTTTTCGCACCGTTATGAGAAAAAGATTTGACGCGTATCACACACACTTGCAAAACCGATGTGTTCAGATTTAGCTCGTTTCGTTCTAAAACAGCTTGTTTCGTTGTTTTAAGCAAGAATACATGCTTTTAGCGCAGTTATAAGAAAAAATTTTTGACGCGTATCACAAGGACACTTGTAAAACCGATGTGTTCAGATCCAATTCGTTTCGGTCTAAAACAACTTGTTTCGTTGTTTTAAGCAAGAATACATGCTTTTCGCACAGTTATAACAGAAAACGTTTTGACGAGTATCACACGGACACTTGTAAAACCGATGTGTTCAGACTTAGCTCGTTTCGGTCTAAACCAGCTTGTTTCGTTGTTTTTAGCAAGAATACATCCTTTTCGCGCAGTTACATTAGAAAACGTTTTGCCGCGTACCACATGGACACTTGTAAACCCGATGTCTTCAGATTTATCTCGTTTCGGTCTAAAACAGCTTGTTTCGTTGTATTGAACACGAATACATGCTTTTCGCGCAGTTATAAGATAAAAAGTTTTGATAGGTATCACATGGACACTTGTAAAACCGATGTGTTCAGATCTAGCTCGCTTCGTTCTAAAACAGCTTGTTTCGTTGTTTTAAGCAAGAATACATGCTTTTCGCGCAGTTACAAGAGAAAACGTTTTGACGCGTATCACATGGACACTTGTAAAACCGATGTGTTCAGATTTAGCTCGTTTCGGTCTAAAACACCGTGTTTTGTTGTATTAAGCGCGAATACATGCTTTTCGCACCGTTATGAGAAAAAGATTTGACGCGTATCACACACACTTGCAAAACCGATGTGTTCAGATTTAGCTCGCTTCGTTCTAAAACAGCTTGTTTCGTTGTTTTAAGCAAGAATACATGCTTTTCGCGCAGTTATAAGAAAAAATTTTGGACGCGTATCACAAGGACACTTGTAAAACCGATGTGTTCAGATCCAATTCGTTTCGGTCTAAAACAACTTGTTTCGTTGTTTTAAGCAAGAATACATGCTTTTCGCACAGTTATAACAGAAAACGTTTTGACGAGTATCACACGGACACTTGTAAAACCGATGTGTTCAGACTTAGCTCGTTTCGGTCTAAACCAGCTTGTTTCGTTGTTTTAAGCAAGAATACATCCTTTTCGCGCAGTTACATTAGAAAACGTTTTGCCGCGTACCACATGGACACTTGTAAAACCGATGTCTTCAGATTTATCTCGTTTCGGTCTAAAACAGCTTGTTTCGTTGTATTGAACACGAATACATGCTTTTCGCGCAGTTATAAGATAAAAAGTTTTGATAGGTATCACATGGACACTTGTAAAACCGATGTGTTCAGATCTAGCTCGCTTCGTTCTAAAACAGCTTGTTTCGTTGTTTTAAGCAAGAATACATGCTTTTCGCGCAGTTATAAGAGAAAACGTTTTGACGCGTATCACACGGGCACTTGTAAAACTGATGTGTTCAGATTTATCTCGTTTCGGTCTAAAACACCGTGCTTTGTTGTATCAAGCACGAATACATGCATTTCGCACCGTTATGAGAAAAAGATTTGACGCGTATCACACAGAGACTTGTAAAACCGATGTGTTCAGATTTAGCTCATTTCGATGTAAAACAGCTTGTTTCGTTGTATTAAGCATGAATACATGCTTTTCGCGCAGTTATAAGAGAAAAAGCTTTGACGCGTATCAGACGGACACTTGTAAAACCGATGTGTTCAGATTTAGCTCGTTTCGGTCTAAAACACCGTGTTTTGTTGTATTAAGCACGAATACATGCTTTTCGCACCGTTATGAGAAAAAGATTTGACGCGTATCACACAGACACTTGTAAAACCGATGTGTTCAGATTTAGCTCGTTTCAATGTAAAACAGCTTGTTTCGTTGTATTAAGCGCGAATACATGCTTTTCGCGCAGTTATAAGAGAAAAAGCTTTGACGCGTATCACACGGACACTTGTAAAACCGATGTGTTCAGATTTAACTCGCTCCGGTCTAAAACAGCTTGTTTCGTTGATTTAAACAAGAATACATGCTTTTCGCGCAATTATAGGAGAGACAGTTTTGACGCGTATCACATGGACACTTGTAAAACCGATGTGTTCAGATCTAGCTCGTTTCGGTCTAAAACAGCTTGTTTCGTTGTGTTAAGCACGAATACATGCTTTTCGCGCAGTTACAAGAGAAAACGTTTTGACGCGTATCACATGGACACTTGTAAAACCGATGTGTTCAGATCTAATTTGTTTCGGTCTAAAACAACTTCTTTCGTTGTTTTAAGCAAGAATATATGCTTTTCGCGCAGTTATAACAGAAAAAGTTTTGACGAGTATCACAAGGACACTTGTAAAACCGATGTGTTCAGATTTAGCTCGTTTCGGTCTAAAACAGCTTGTTTCGTTGTTTTAAGCAAGAATACATGCTTTTCGCGCAGTTATAACAGAAAAAGTTTTGACGCGTATCACATGGACACTTGTAAAACCGATGTGTTCAGATCTAGCTCGTTTCGGTCTAAAACAGCTTGTTTCGTTGTGTTAAGCACGAATACATGCTTTTCGCGCAGTTACCAGAGAAAAAGATTTGACGCGTATCACATGGACACTTGTAAAACCGATGTGTGCAGATTTATCTCGTTTCGGTCTAAAACACCGTGCTCTGTGGTATCAAGCACGAATACATGCTTTTCGCACCGTTATGAGAAAAAGATTTGACGCGTATCACACAGACACTTGTAAAACCGATGTGTTCAGATTTAGCTCATTTCGATGTAAAACAGCTTGTTTCGTTGTATTAAGCACGGATACATGCTTTTCGCGCAGTTATAAGAGAAAAAGCTTTGACGCGTGTCAGACGGACACTTGTAAAACCGATGTGTTCAGATTTAGCTCGTTTCGGTCTAAAACACCGTGTTTTGTTGTATTAAGCACGAATACATGCTTTTCGCACCGTTATGAGAAAAAGATTTGACGCGTATCACACAGACACTTGTAAAACCGATGTGTTCAGATTTAGCTCGTTTCAATGTAAAACAGCTTGTTTCGTTGTATTAAGCGCGAATACATGCTTTTCGCGCAGTTATAAGAGAAAAAGCTTTGACGCGTATCACACGGACACTTGTAAAACCGATGTGTTCAGATTTAACTCGCTCCGGTCTAAAACAGCTTGTTTCGTTGATTTAAACAAGAATACATGCTTTTCGCGCAATTATAGGAGAGACAGTTTTGACGCGTATCACACGGACACTTGTAAAACCGATGTGTTCAGATTTAGTCCGTTTCGGTCTAAAACAGCTTGTTTCGTTGTATTAAGCACGAATACATGCTTTTCGCGCAGTTACAAGAGAAAATGTTTTGACGCGTATCACATGGACACTTGTAAAACCGATGTGTTCAGATTTAGCTCGTTTCGGTCTAAAACACCGTGTTTAGTTGTATTAAGCACGAATACATGCTTTTCGCACCGTTATGAGAAAAATATTTGATGCGTATCACACACACTTGTAAAACCGATGTGTTCAGATTTAGCTCGTTTCGTTCTAAAACAGCTTGTTTCGTTGTTTTAAGCAAGAATACATGCTTTTCGCGCAGTTATAAGAAAAAATATTTTGACGCGTATCACATGGACACTTGTAAAACCGATGTGTTCAGATCTAATTTGTTTCGGTCGAAAACAACTTCTTTCGTTGTTTTAAGCAAGAATACATGCTTTTCGCGCAGTTATAACAGAAAAAGTTTTGACGAGTATCACAAGGACACTTGTAAAACCGATGTGTTCAGATTTAGCTCGTTTCGGTCTAAAACAGCTTGTTTCGTTGTTTTAAGCAAGAATACATGCTTTTAGCGCAGTTATAACAGAAAAAGTTTTGACGAGTATCACACGGACACTTGTAAAACCGATGTGTTCAGATTTAGCTCGTTTCGGTCTAAACCAGCTTGTTTCGTTGTTTTCAGCAAGAATACATGCTTTTCGCGCAGTTACAAGAGAAAACGTTTTGACGCGTATCACATGGACACTTGTAAAACCGATGTGTTCAGATTTAGCTCGTTTCGGTCTAAAACACCGTGTTTTGTTGTATTAAGCGCGAATACATGCTTTTCGCACCGTTATGAGAAAAAGATTTGACGCGTATCACACACACTTGCAAAACCGATGTGTTCAGATTTAGCTCGTTTCGTTCTAAAACAGCTTGTTTCGTTGTTTTAAGCAAGAATACATGCTTTTCGCGCAGTTATAAGAAAAAAATTTTTGACGCGTATCACAAGGACACTTGTAAAACCGATGTGTTCAGATCCAATTCGTTTCGGTCTAAAACAACTTGTTTCGTTGTTTTAAGCAAGAATACATGCTTTTCGCACAGTTATAACAGAAAACGTTTTGACGAGTATCACACGGACACTTGTAAAACCGATGTGTTCAGACTTAGCTCGTTTCGGTCTAAACCAGCTTGTTTCGTTGTTTTAAGCAAGAATACATCCTTTTCGCGCAGTTACATTAGAAAACGTTTTGCCGCGTACCACATGGACACTTGTGAAACCGATGTCTTCAGATTTATCTCGTTTCGGTCTAAAACAGCTTGTTTCGTTGTATTGAACACGAATACATGCTTTTCGCGCAGTTATAAGATAAAAAGTTTTGATAGGTATCACATGGACACTTGTAAAACCGATGTGTTCAGATCTAGCTCGCTTCGTTCTAAAACAGCTTGTTTCGTTGTTTTAAGCAAGAATACATGCTTTTCGCGCAGTTATAAGAGAAAACGTTTTGACGCGTATCACACGGGCACTTGTAAAACCGATGTGTTCAGATTTATCTCGTTTCGGTCTAAAACACCGTGCTTTGTTGTATCAAGCACGAATACATGCTTTTCGCACCGTTATGAGAAAAAGATTTGACGCGTATCACACAGACACTTGTAAAACCGATGTGTTCAGATTTAGCTCATTTCGATGTAAAACAGCTTGTTTCGTTGTATTAAGCACGAATACATGCTTTTCGCGCAGTTATAAGAGAAAAAGCTTTGACGCGTATCAGACGGACACTTGTAAAACCGATGTGTTCAGATTTAGCTCGTTTCGGTCTAAAACACCGTGTTTTGTTGTATTAAGCACGAATACATGCTTTTCGCACCGTTATGAGAAAAAGATTTGACGCGTATCACACAGACACTTGTAAAACCGATGTGTTCAGATTTAGCTCGTTTCAATGTAAAACAGCTTGTTTCGTTGTATTAAGCGCGAATACATGCTTTTCGCGCAGTTATAAGAGAAAAAGCTTTGACGCGTATCACACGGACACTTGTAAAACCGATGTGTTCAGATTTAACTCGCTCCGGTCTAAAACAGCTTGTTTCGTTGATTTAAACAAGAATACATGCTTTTCGCGCAATTATAGGAGAGACAGTTTTGACGCGTATCACATGGACACTTGTAAAACCGATGTGTTCAGATCTAGCTCGTTTCGGTCTAAAACAGCTTGTTTCGTTGTGTTAAGCACGAATACATGCTTTTCGCGCAGTTACCAGAGAAAAAGTTTTGACGCGTATCACATGGACACTTGTAAAACCGATGTGTGCAGATTTATCTCGTTTCGGTCTAAAACACCGTGCTTTGTTGTATCAAGCACGAATGCATGCTTTTCGCACCGTTATGAGAAAAAGATTTGACGCGTATCACACAGACACTTGTAAAACCGATGTGTTCAGATTTAGCTCATTTCGATGTAAAACAGCTTGTTTCGTTGTATTAAGCACGAATACATGCTTTTCGCGCAGTTATAAGAGAAAAAGCTTTGACGCGTATCAGACGGACACTTGTAAAACCGATGTGTTCAGATTTAGCTCGTTTCGGTCTAAAACACCGTGTTTTGTTGTATTAAGCACGAATACATGCTTTTCGCACCGTTATGAGAAAAAGATTTGACGCGTATCACACAGACACTTGTAAAACCGATGTGTTCAGATTTAGCTCGTTTCAATGTAAAACAGCTTGTTTCGTTGTATTAAGCGCGAATAGATGCTTTTCGCGCAGTTATAAGAGAAAAAGCTTTGACGCGTATCACACGCACACTTGTACAACCGATGTGTTCAGATTTAACTCGCTCCGGTCTAAAACAGCTTGTTTCGTTGATTTAAACAAGAATACATACTTTTCGCGCAATTATAGGAGAGACAGTTTTGACGCGTATCACACGGACACTTGTAAAACCGATGTGTTCAGATTTAGTCCGTTTCGGTCTAAAACAGCTTGTTTCGTTGTATTAAGCACGAATACATGCTTTTCGCGCAGTTACAAGAGAAAATGTTTTGACGCGTATCACATGGACACTTGTAAAACCGATGTGTTCAGATTTAGCTCGTTTCGGTCTAAAACACCGTGTTTAGTTGTGTTAAGCACGAATACATGCTTTTCGCACCGTTATGAGAAAAATATTTGATGCGTATCACACACACTTGTAAAACCGATGTGTTCAGATTTAGCTCGTTTCGTTCTAAAACAGCTTGTTTCGTTGTTTTAAGCAAGAATACATGCTTTTCGCGCAGGCATAAGAAAAAAAATTTTGACTCGTATCACATGGACACTTGTAAAACCGATGTGTTCAGATCTAATTTGTTTCGGTCTAAAACAACTTCTTTCGTTGTTTTAAGCAAGAATACATGCTTTTCGCGCAGTTATAACAGAAAAAGTTTTGACGAGTATCACAAGGACACTTGTAAAACCGATGTGTTCAGATTTAGCTCGTTTCGGTCTAAAACAGCTTGTTTCGTTGTTTTAAGCAAGAATACATGCTTTTCGCGCAGTTATAACAGAAAAAGTTTTGACGAGTATCACTCGGACACTTGTAAAACCGATGTGTTCAGATTTAGCTCGTTTTGGTCTAAACCAGCTTGTTTCGTTGTTTTAAGCAAGAATACGTGCAAGAGGACCGGGGTTCAAATCCTGGTGCCGCGCAATTCTCCACCGGGTTAAAAAAAAAACCCGCGTGTCGATGGAATTGCATAACCAGGCCTGGAGTGCGGCCTTATCTCGGTGACCAGAACCGACAACGCACTCTTTCACCAGAGCAGGATTTGGCCACCCTGGTGTAGTACTTGGCCACAACCTTCTATGATCAAACCAATTAACCCTCGGCCCTCAGTCCCCAGCGGCTGCAGAGCAACTGACCACGGCGGCGGTCAGACCTGTGACGCAGCGGAGGGTGCTAAGAATCTCTGGCTCCGGACAGGCCGCCATTGGAATCTGAACCTGGCAACGTTTAACGCTAGGACTTTAGCTAGTGAGGCTAGCCTAGCAGTGTTGTTCGAGGAACTAGCGGGAATTAAATGGGATGTGATAGGGCTTAGCGAAGTTAGGAGGACAGGTGAGGCGTATACAGCACTAAAGGACGGACACATACTGTGCTATCGCGGGTTAGAGGGTAGACGAGAACTAGGTGTGGGTTTCCTCATTAATAAGGATATAGCTGGCAACGTAGAGGAGTTCTACAGTATTAACGAGAGGGTAGCAGCTATAGTAATTAGGCTGAGTAGGAGGTACAAGCTGAAAGTGGTGCAGGCCTACGCACCCACATCCAGCCATGATGACCAGACCGTTGAAAGCTTCTATGAGGACGTAGAATCAGCAATGAATAGAGTAAAATCGCAGTACACTGTACTGATGGGCGACTTCAATGCGAAGGTGGGCAAGAAGCAGGCTGACGACCACGCGGTTGGTGACTATGGGATAGGCTCTAGAAATAGCAGGGGAGAGTTATTAGTCGAATTCGCGGAGAGAAATAATTTACGGATCATGAATACCTTCTTCCGCAAACGAGAAAACAGGAAGTGGACCTGGAAGAGCCCCAATGGTGAGATTAAAAATGAAATAGACTTCATACTATGCGCTAAACCTGGCATCATTCAGGACGTGGCCGTCCTCGGAAGGGTGCGTTGCAGCGACCATAGAATGGTAAGGTCTAGAATTAGCCTAGACTTGAAGAGGGAACGGAAGAAGCTAGCGAAGAAGAAGACCATTAACGAGTTAGCCGTAAGAGGGAAAGCACAGGAGTTTAGGATAGCGCTGCAAAACAGATACTCGGCTTTAACTGAGGAAGATGATCTTGATGTTCATTCAATGCACGATAACCTGACATCAATAATTACGGAGTGCGCAGTAGAAGTAGGCGGTAGGACAGTTCGAAAAGATACCGGGAAGCTATCTCAGGTGACGAAAGATCTGATTAAGAAGCGCCAAAACATGAAGGCATCTAACACTACCGATAGAATAGAACTAACGGAGCTATCAAAGTTAATAAATAAGCGCAAGGTAGCCGACATAAGGAAGTTTAATATGGAGAGAATCTAGCATGCTCTAAAGAACGGAGGTAGCCTAAAAACAGTGAAGAGGAAACTAGGCATAGGTGAAAACCAGATGTATGCATTAAGAGACAAGCAGGGCAATGTCATTAGCAATATGGATAAGATAGTTAACGTAGCCGAAGAGTTCTACACAGACCTGTACAGTAGCCAATGTAATCAGAACGCTAATGAGAAAGACAGCAGTGCACAGCAATGCGTCATCCCGCCAGTAACGAAAGATGAAGTAAAGAAAGCCTTAGAAGCAATGAAAAGGGGAAAAGCAGCTGGGGAGGATCAGGTAACAGCAGATCTGTTGAAGGATGGAGGGGACATCGTGCTAGAAAAACTAGCCACCCTGTATACGCAATGCCTTATGACCTCGACTTTACCAGAAGCTTGGAAGAATGCAAACATTATCTTAATTCATAAGAAGGGAGACGCCAAGGACTTGAAAAATTACAGGCCGATCAACTTACTATCCGTTGCCTACAAAGTATGTACTAAGGTAATCGCTAATAGTCAGGGCAACGTTAGACTTTAATCAACCAAATGATCAGGCAGGCTTTCGTAAAGGATATTCTACAATAGATCATATTCACACCATCAATCAGGTGATAGAGAAATGCGCAGAATATAACCAACCTCTATATATAGCTTTCATTGATTACGAGAAAGCATTCGACTCAGTGGAAACCTCAGCAGTCATACAGGCATTGAGTAATCAGGGGGTAGAAGAGCCTTATGTCAAAATACTGGAAGATATATATAGCAACTGCACAGCTACTATAGTCCTCCATAAAGTCAGCAATAAAATTCCAATAAGGAAGGGCGTCAGGCAAGGAGACACGATCTCGCCAATGCTGTTCACCGCATGTTTGCAGGAGGTATTTTGAGGCCTGAATTGGGAACAGTTGGGAATAAGAATAAATGGAGAATAGCTAAATAATCTGAGATTTGCTGATGACATTGCCTTGCTGAGTCACTCAGGAGGTGAACTGCAAATCATGATCTACGAGTTAGACAGGCAGAGCAGATCGATGGGTCTAAAAATTAACATGCAGAAAACCAAGGTAATGTTCAACAGCCTAGCAAGGGAACAACAGTTCACAATTGCCAGCGAGAGCCTAGAAATTGTGCTGGAATACGTCTACTTAGGGCAGGTAGTGACAGCTGATCCGGATCATGAGAGGGAGATAACTAGAAGGATAAGAATGGGGTGAAGCGCATATGGCAAATTCTCGCAGATCATGAGTGGCAGTTTACCAATTTCCCTCAAGAGGAAAGTGTACAACAGCATAATCTTACCGGTACTCACCTACGGGGCAGAAACGTGGAGGCTAACGAAAAGAGTTCAGCTTAAGTTAAGGACAACGCAGCGAGCCATGGAAAGAAAAATGATAGGTGTAACGTTAAGAGATCGGAAGCGGGCAGAGTGGGTGAGGGAACAAACAGGGGTAATGACATCCTAGTCGAAATCAAGAGAAAGAAATGGGCTTGGGCAGGGCATGTAATGCGAAGGCAAGATAACCGCTGGTCTCTAAGGGTAACGGAGTGGGTTCCAAGAGAAAGTAAGCGTAGCAGGGGGCGGCAGAAGGTTAGATGGGCGGATGAGATTAAGAAGTTTGCAGGCAAAAGGTGGATGCAGCTGGCAAAGGATAGGGTTAATTGGAGAGACATGGGAGAGGCCTTTGCCCTGCAGTGGGTGTAGTAGGGCTGATGATGATGATGATGATGATGACACGGACACTTGTAAAACCGATGTGTTCAGATCTAGCTCGTTTCGGTCTAAAACAGCTTGTTTCGTTGTTTTAAGCAAGAATACATGCTTTTCGCGCAGTTATAACAAAAAAAGTTTTGAGTATCACACGGACACTTGTAAAACCGATGTGTTTAGATCTAGCTCGCTTCGTTCTAAAACAGCTTGTTTCGTTGTTTAAAGCAAGAATACATGCTTTTCGCGCAGTTATGAGAGAAAAAGTTTTGACGCGTATCACAAGGGCACTTGTAAAACCGATGTGTTCAGATTTAGCTCGTTCCGGTCTAAAACAGCTTCTTTCGTTGTTTTAAGCAAGAATACATGCTTTTCGCGCAGTTACAAAAGAAAAAGTTTTGACGCGTATCACATGGACACTTGTAAAACCGATGCGTTTAGATTTAGCTCGTTTCGGTCTAAAACACCGTGTTTTGTTGTATTAAGCACGAATACATGCTTTTCGCACCGTTATGAGAAAAAGATTTGACGCGTATCACACAGACACTTGTAAAACCGATGTGTTCAGATTTAGCTCGTTTCGATGTAAAACAGCTTGTTTCGTTGTATTAAGCACGAATACATGCTTTTCGCGCAGTTATAAGAGAAAAAGCATTGACGCGTATCACACGGACACTTGTAAAACCGATGTGTTCAGATTAAGCTCGTTTCGGTCTAAAACAGCTTGTTTCGTTGTGTTAAGCACGAATACATGCTTTTCGCGCAGTTACAAGAGAAAAAGTTTTGACGCGTATCACATAGACACTTGTAAAACCGATGTGTTCAGATTTAGCTCGTTTCGGTCTAAAGCACCGTGTTTTGTTGTATTAGGCACGAATACATGCTTTTCGCACCGTTATGAGAAAAAGATTTGAGCGTATCACACAGACACTTGTAAAACCGATGTGTTCAGATTTAGCTCGTTTCGATGTAAAACAGCTTGTTTCGTTGTATTAAGCACGAATACATGCTTTTCGCGCTGTTATAAGAGAAAAAGCTTTGACGCGTATCACACGGACACTTGTAAAACCGATTTGTTCAGATTTAACTCGCTCCGGTCTAAAACAGCTTGTTTCGTTGTTTTAAACAAGAATACATGCTTTTCGCGCAATTACAGGAGAAAGTTTTGACGCGTATCACACAGACACTTGTAAAACCGATGTGTTCAGATTTAGTTCATTTCGGTCTAAAACAGCTTGATTCGTTGTATTAAGCACGAATACATGCTTTTCTCGCAGTTACAAGAGAAAACGTTTTGACGCGTATCACATGGACACTTGTAAAACCGATGTGTTCAGATTTAGCTCGTTTCGGTCTAAAACGCCGTGTTTTGTTGTATTAAGCACGAATACATGCTTTTCGCACCCTTATGAGAAAAATATTTGACGCGTATCACACACACTTGTAAAACCGATGTGTTCAGATTTAGCTCGTTTCGTTCTAAAACAGCTTGTTTCGTTATTTTAAGCAAGAATACAAGCTTTTCGCGCAGTTATAAGAAAAAAGTTTTGACGCGTATCACACACACTTGTAAAACCGATGTGTTCAGATTTAGCTCGTTTCGGTCTAAAACAACTTGTTTCGTTGTTTTAAGCAAGAATACATGCTTTTCGCACAGTTATAACAGAAAACGTTTTGACGAGTATCACAAGGACACTTGTAAAACCGATGTGTTCAGATTTAGCTCGTTTCGGTCTAAAATAGCTTGTTTCGTTGTTTTAAGCAAGAATACATGCTTTTCGCGCAGTTATAACAGAAAAAGTTTTGACGAGTATCACACGGACACTTGTAAAACCGATGTGTTCAGATTTAGCTCGTTTCGGTCTAAACCAGCTTGTTTCGTTGTTTTAAGCAAGAATACATGCTTTTCGCGCAGTTACAGGAGAAAACGTTTTGACGCGTATCACATGGACAATTGTAAAACCGATGTCTTCAGATTTACCTCGTTTCGGTCTAAAACAGCTTGTTTCGTTGTATTAAACACGAATACATGCTTTTCGCGCAGTTATAAGATAAAAAGTTTTGATAGGTATCACATGGACACTTGTAAAACCGATGTGTTCAGATCTAGCTCGCTTCGTTCTAAAACAGCTTGTTTCGTTGTTTTAAGCAAGAATACATGCTTTTCGCGCAGTTATAAGAGAAAATGTTTTGACGCGTATCACATGGACACTTGTAAAACCGATGTGTGCAGATTTATCTCGTTTCGGTCTAAAACACCGTGTTTCGTTGTATTAAGCACGAATACATGCTTTTCGCACCGTTATGAGAAAAAGATTTGACGCGTATCACACAGACACTTGTAAAACCGATGTGTTCAGATTTAGTTCGTTTCGGTCTAAAACAGCTTGTTTCGTTGTATTAAGCACGAATACATGCTTTTCGCGCAGTTATAACAGAAAAAGTTTTGACGAGTATCACACGGACACTTGTAAAACCGATGTGTTCAGATTTAGCTCGTTTCGGTCTAAACCAGCTTGTTTCGTTGCTTTAAGCAAGAATACATGCTTTTCGCGCAGTTACAAGAGAAAACGTTTTGACGCGTATCACATGGACACTTGTAAAACCGATGTGTTCAGATTTAGCTCGTTTCGGTCTAAAACACCGCGTTTTGTTGTATTAAGCACGAATACATGCTTTTCGCACCGTTATGAGAAAAAGATTTGACGAGTATCACACGGACACTTGTAAAACCGATGTGTTCAGATTTAGCTCGTTTCGGTCTAAACCAGCTTGTTTAGTTGTTTTAAGCAAGAATACATGCTTTTCGCGCAGTTACAAGAGAAAACGTTTTGACGCGTATCACATGGACACTTGTAAAACCGATGTGTTCAGATTTAGCTCGTTTCGGTCTAAAACACCGTGTTTTGTTATATTAAGCACGAATGCATGCTTTTCGCACCGTTATGAGAAAAAGATTTGACGCGTATTACACACACTTGTAAAACCGATGTGTTCAGATTTAGCTCGTTTCGTTCTAAAACAGCTTGTTTCGTTGTTTTAAGCAAGAATACATGCTTTTCGCGCAGTTATAAGAAAAAATTTTTGACGCGTATCACAAGGACACTTGTAAAACCGATGTGTTCAGATCCAATTCGTTTCGGTCTAAAACAACTTGTTTCGTTGTTTTAAGCAAGAATACATGCTTTTCGCACAGTTATACCAGAAAACGTTTTGACGAGTATCACAAGGACACTTGTAAAACCGATGTGTTCAGATTTAGCTCGTTTCGGTCTAAAACAGCTTGTTTCGTTGTTTTAAGCAAGAATACATGCTTTTCGCGCAGTTATAACAGAAAAAGTTTGGACGCGTATCACATGTACACTTGTAAAACCGATGTGTTCAGATTTAGCTCGTTTCGATGTAAAACAGCTTGTTTCGTTGTATTAAACACGAATACATGCTTTTCGCGCAGTTATAAGATAAAAAGTTTTGATAGGCATCACATGGACACTTGTAAAACCGATGTGTTCAGATCTAGCTCGCTTCGTTCTAAAACAGCTTGTTTCGTTGTTTTAAGCAAGAATACATGCTTTTCGCGCAGTTATAAGAGAAAATGTTTTGACGCGTATCACATGGACACTTGTAAAACCGATGTGTGCAGATTTATCTCGTTTCGGTCTAAAACACCGTGTTTCGTTGTATTAAGCACGAATACATGCTTTTCGCACCGTTATGAGAAAAAGATTTGACGCGTATCACACAGACACATGTAAAACCGATGTGTTCAGATTTAGTTCGTTTCGGTCTAAAACAGCTTGTTTCGTTGTATTAAGCACGAATACATGCTTTTCGCGCAGTTATAACAGAAAAAGTTTTGACGAGTATCACACGGACACTTGTAAAACCGATGTGTTCAGATTTAGCTCGTTTCGGTCTAAACCAGCTTGTTTCGTTGCTTTAAGCAAGAATACATGCTTTTCGCGCAGTTACAAGAGAAAACGTTTTGACGCGTATCACATGGACACTTGTAAAACCGATGTGTTCAGATTTAGCTCGTTTCGGTCTAAAACACCGTGTTTTGTTGTATTAAGCACGAATACATGCTTTTCGCACCGTTATGAGAAAAAGATTTGACGAGTATCACACGGACACTTGTAAAACCGATGTGTTCAGATTTAGCTCGTTTCGGTCTAAACCAGCTTGTTTAGTTGTTTTAAGCAAGAATACATGCTTTTCGCGCAGTTACAAGAGAAAACGTTTTGACGCGTATCACATGGACACTTGTAAAACCGATGTGTTCAGATTTAGCTCGTTTCGGTCTAAAACACCGTGTTTTGTTATATTAAGCACGAATGCATGCTTTTCGCACCGTTATGAGAAAAAGATTTGACGCGTATTACACACACTTGTAAAACCGATGTGTTCAGATTTAGCTCGTTTCGTTCTAAAACAGCTTGTTTCGTTGTTTTAAGCAAGAATACATGCTTTTCGCGCAGTTATAAGAAAAAATTTTTGACGCGTATCACAAGGACACTTGTAAAACCGATGTGTTCAGATCCAATTCGTTTCGGTCTAAAACAACTTGTTTCGTTGTTTTAAGCAAGAATACATGCTTTTCGCACAGTTATACCAGAAAACGTTTTGACGAGTATCACAAGGACACTTGTAAAACCGATGTGTTCAGATTTAGCTCGTTTCGGTCTAAAACAGCTTGTTTCGTTGTTTTAAGCAAGAATACATGCTTTTCGCGCAGTTATAACAGAAAAAGTTTTGACGAGTATCACACGGACACTTGAAAACCGATGTGTTCAGACTTAGCTCGTTTCTGTCTAAACCAGCTTGTTTCGTTGTTTTAAGCAAGAATACATCCTTTTCGCGCAGTTACAGGAGAAAACGTTTTGCCGCGTACCACATGGACACTTGTAAAACCGATGTCTTCAGATTTAGCTCGTTTCGGTCTAAAACAGCTTGTTTCGTTGTATTGAACACGAATACATGCTTTTCGCGCAGTTATAAGATAAAAAGTTTTGATAGGTATCACATGGACACTTGTGAAACCGATGTGTTCAGATCTAGCTCGCTTCGTTCTAAAACAGCTTGTTTCGTTGTATTAAGCACGAATACATGCTTTTCGCGCAGTTATAAGAGAAAAAGCTTTGACGCGTATCACACGGACACTTGTAAAACCGATGTGTTCAGGTTTAGCTCATTTCGGTCTAAAACACCGTGTTTTGTTGTATTAAGCACGAATACATGCTTTTCGCACCGTTATGAGAAAAAGATTTGACGCGTATCACACAGACACTTGTAAAACCGATGTGTTCAGATTTAGTCCGTTTCGGTCTAAAACGGCTTTTTTCGTTGTATTAAGCACGAATACATGCTTTTCGCGCAGTTACAAGAGAAAATGTTTTGACGCGTATTACATGGACACTTGTAAAACCGATGTGTTCAGATTTAGCTCGTTTCGGTCTAAAACACCGTGTTTAGTTGTATTAAGAACGAATACATGTTTTTCGCACCGTTATGTGAAAAAGATTTGGTGCGTATCACACACACTTGTAAAACCGATGTGTTCAGATTTAGCTCGTTTCGTTCTAAAACAGCTTGTTTCGTTGTTTTAAGCAAGAATACATGCTTTTCGCGCAGTTATAAGAAAAAAATCTTGACGCGTATCACATGGACACTTGTAAAACCGATGTGTTATGATCTAATTCGTTTTGGTCTAAAACAACTTCTTTCGTTGTTTTCAGCAAGAATACATGCTTTTCGCGCAGTTATAACAGAAAAAGTTTTGGCGAGTATCACAAGGACACTTGTAAAACCGATGTGTTCAGATTTAGCTCGTTTCGGTCTAAAACAGCTTGTTTCGTTGTTTTAAGCAAGAATACGTGCTTTTCGCGCAGTTATAACAGAAAAAGTTTTGACGAGTATCACACGGACACTTGTAAAACCGATGTGTTCAGATTTAGCTCGTTTTGGTCTAAACCAGCTTGTTTCGTTGTTTTAAGCAAGAATACCTGCTTTTCGCGCAGTTACAGGAGAAAACGTTTTGACGCGTATCACATGGACACTTGTAAAACCGATGTGTTCAGATCTAGCTCGTTTCGGTCTAAAACACGATGTTTTGTTGTATTAAGCACGAATACATGCTTTTCGCGCAGTTATAAGAGAAAAAGTTTTGACGCGTATCACACGGACACTGGTAAAACCGATGTGTTCAGATCTAGCTCGTTTCGGTCTAAAACAGCTTGTTTCGTTGTTTTATGCAAGAATACATGCTTTTCGCGCAGTTATAACAGAAAAATTTTTGAGTATCACACGGACACTTGTAAAACCGATATGTTCAGATCTAGCTCGCTTCGTTCTAAAACAACTTTTTTCGTTGTTTTAAGCAAGAATACATGCTTTTCGCGCAGTTATGAGAGAAAAAAGTTTTGACGCGTATCACAAGGGCACTTGTAAAACCGATGTGTTCAGATTTAGCTCGTTCCGGTCTAAAACAGCTTCTTTCGTTGTTTTAAGCAAGAATACATGCTTTTCGCGCAGTTACAAGAGAAAAAGTTTTGACGCGTATCACATGGACACTTGTAAAACCGATGCGTTCAGATTTAGCTCGTTTCGGTCTAAAACACCGTGTTTTGTTGTATTAAGCACGAATACATGCTTTTCGCACCGTTATGAGAAAATGATTTGACGCGTATCACACAGACACTTGTAAAACCGATGTGTTCAGATTTAGCTCGTTTCGATGTAAAACAGCTTGCTTCGTTGTATTAAGCACGAATACATGCTTTTCGCGCAGTTATAAGAGAAAAAGCTTTGACGCGTATCACACGGACACTTGTAAAACCGATGTGTTCAGATTAAGCTCGTTTCGGTCTAAAACAGCTTGTTTCGTTGTGTTAAGCACGAATACATGCTTTTCGCGCAGTTACAAGAGAAAAAGTTTTGACGCGTATCACATAGACACTTGTAAAACCGATGTGTTCAGATTTAGCTCGTTTCGGTCTAAAACACCGTGTTTTGTTGTATTAAGCACGAATACATGCTTTTCGCACCGTTATGAGAAAAAGATTTGAGCGTATCACACAGACACTTGTAAAACCGATGTGTGCAGATTTATCTCGTTTCGGTCTAAAACACCGTGTTTCGTTGTATTAAGCACGAATACATGCTTTTCGCACCGTTATGAGAAAAAGATTTGACGCGTATCACACAGACACTTGTAAAACCGATGTGTTCAGATTTAGTTCGTTTCGGTCTAAAACAGCTTGTTTCGTTGTATTAAGCACGAATACATGCTTTTCGCGCAGTTATAACAGAAAAAGTTTTGACGAGTATCACACGGACACTTGTAAAACCGATGTGTTCAGATTTAGCTCGTTTCGGTCTAAACCAGCTTGTTTCGTTGTTTTATGCAAGAATACATGCTTTTCGCGCAGTTACAAGAGAAAACGTTTTGACGCGTATCACATGGACACTTGTAAAACCGATGTGTTCAGATTTAGCTCGTTTCGGTCTAAAACACCGTGTTTTGTTGTATTAAGCACGAATACATGCTTTTCGCACCGTTATGAGAAAAAGATTTGACGAGTATCACACGGACACTTGTAAAACCGATGTGTTCAGATTTAGCTCGTTTCGGTCTAAACCAGCTTGTTTCGTTGTTTTAAGCAAGAATACATGCTTTTCGCGCAGTTACAAGAGAAAACGTTTTGACGCGTATCACATGGACACTTGTAAAACCGATGTGTTCAGATTAAGCTCGTTTCGGTCTAAAACACCGTGTTTTGTTATATTAAGCACGAATACATGCTTTTCGCACCGTTATGAGAAAAAGATTTGACGCGTATTACACACACTTGTAAAACCGATGTGTTCAGATTTAGCTCGTTTCGTTCTAAAACAGCTTGTTTCGTTGTTTTAAGCAAGAATACATGCTTTTCGCACAGTTATACCAGAAAACGTTTTGACGAGTATCACAAGGACACTTGTAAAACCGATGTGCTCAGATTTAGCTCGTTTCGGTCTAAAACAGCTTGTTTCGTTGTTTTAAGCAAGAATACATGCTTTTCGCGCAGTTATAACAGAAAAAGTTTTGACGAGTATCACACGGACACTTGAGAACCGATGTGTTCAGACTTAGCTCGTTTCTGTCTAAACCAGCTTGTTTCGTTGTTTTAGGCAAGAATACATCCTTTTCGCGCAGTTACAGGAGAAAACGTTTTGCCGCGTACCACATGGACACTTGTAAAACCGATGTCTTCAGATTTAGCTCGTTTCGGTCTAAAACAGCTTGTTTCGTTGTATTGAACACGAATACATGCTTTTCGCGCAGTTATAAGATAAAAAGTTTTGATAGGTATCACATGGACACTTGTGAAACCGATGTGTTCAGATCTAGCTCGCTTCGTTCTAAAACAGCTTGTTTCGTTGTTTTAAGCAAGAATACATGCTTTTCGCGCAGTTATAAGAGAAAACGTTTTGACGCGTATCACACGGACACTTGTAAAACCGATGTGCTCAGATTAAGCTCGTTTCGGTCTAAAACAGCTTGTTTCGTTGTGTTAAGCACGAATACATGCTTTTCGCACCGTTATCAGAAAAAGATTTGACGTGTATCACACAAACACTTGTAAAACCGATGTGTTCAGATTTAGCTCATTTCGATGTAAAACAGCTTGTTTCGTTGTATTAAGCACGAATACATGCTTTTCGCGCAGTTATAAGAGAAAAAGCTTTGACGCGTATCACACGGACACTTGTAAAACCGATGTGTTCAGGTTTAGCTCGTTTCGGTCTAAAACACCGTGTTTTGTTGTATTAAGCACGAATACATGCTTTTCGCACCGTTATGAGAAAAAGATTTGACGCGTATCACACAGACACTTGTAAAACCGATGTGTTCAGATTTAGTCCGTTTCGGTCTAAAACGGCTTTTTTCGTTGTATTAAGCACGAATACATGCTTTTCGCGCAGTTACAAGAGAAAATGTTTTGACGCGTATCACATGGACACTTGTAAAACCGATGTGTTCAGATTTAGCTCGTTTCGGTCTAAAACACCGTGTTTAGTTGTATTAAGCACGAATACATGTTTTTCGCACCGTTATGAGAAAAAGATTTGGTGCGTATCACACACACTTGTAAAACCGATGTGTTCAGATTTAGCTCGTTTCGTTCTAAAACAGCTTGTTTCGTTGTTTTAAGCAAGAATACATGCTTTTCGCGCAGTTATAAGAAAAAAAATTTTGACGCGTATCACATGGACACTTGTAAAACCGATGTGTTAAGATCTAATTCGTTTTGGTCTAAAACAACTTCTTTCGTTGTTTTCAGCAAGAATACATGCTTTTCGCGCAGTTATAACAGAAAAAGTTTTGACGAGTATCACAAGGACACTTGTAAAACCGATGTGTTCAGATTTAGCTCGTTTCGGTCTAAAACAGCTTGTTTCGTTGTTTTAAGCAAGAATACGTGCTTTTCGCGCAGTTATAACAGAAAAAGTTTTGACGAGTATCACACGGACACTTGTAAAACCGATGTGTTCAGATTTAGCTCGTTTTGGTCTAAACCAGCTTGTTTCGTTGTTTTAAGCAAGAATACCTGCTTTTCGCGCAGTTACAGGAAAAAACGTTTTGACGCGTATCACATGGACACTTGTAAAACCGATGTGTTCAGATCTAGCTCGTTTCGGTCTAAAACACCATGTTTTGTTGTATTAAGCACGAATACATGCTTTTCGCGCAGTTTTAAGAGAAAAAGTTTTGACGCGTATCACACGGACACTTGTAAAACCGATGTGTTCAGATCTAGCTCGTTTCGGTCTAAAACACCGTGTTTTGTTGTATTAAGCACGAATACATGCTTTTCGCACCGTTATGAGAAAAAGATTTGAGCGTATCACACAGACACTTGTAAAACCGATGTGTGCAGATTTATCTCGTTTCGGTCTAAAACACCGTGTTTCGTTGTATTAAGCACGAATACATGCTTTTCGCACCGTTATGAGAAAAAGATTTGACGCGTATCACACAGACACTTGTAAAACCGATGTGTTCAGATTTAGTTCGTTTCGGTCTAAAACAGCTTGTTTCGTTGTATTAAGCACGAATACATGCTTTTCGCGCAGTTATAACAGAAAAAGTTTTGACGAGTATCACACGGACACTTGTAAAACCGATGTGTTCAGATTTAGCTCGTTTCGGTCTAAACCAGCTTGTTTCGTTGTTTTAAGCAAGAATACATGCTTTTCGCGCAGTTACAAGAGAAAACGTTTTGACGCGTATCACATGGACACTTGTAAAACCGATGTGTTCAGATTTAGCTCGTTTCGGTCTAAAACACCTTGTTTTGTTGTATTAAGCACGAATACATGCTTTTCGCACCGTTATGAGAAAAAGATTTGACGAGTATCACACGGACACTTGTAAAACCGATGTGTTCAGATTTAGCTCGTTTCGGTCTAAACCAGCTTGTTTCGTTGTTTTAAGCAAGAATACATGCTTTTCGCGCAGTTACAAGAGAAAACGTTTTGACGCGTATCACATGGACACTTGTAAAACCGATGTGTTCAGATTAAGCTCGTTTCGGTCTAAAACACCGTGTTTTGTTATATTAAGCACGAATACATGCTTTTCGCACCGTTATGAGAAAAAAATTTGACGCGTATTACACACACTTGTAAAACCGATGTGTTCAGATTTAGCTCGTTTCGTTCTAAAACAGCTTGTTTCGTTGTTTTAAGCAAGAATACATGCTTTTCGCACAGTTATACCAGAAAACGTTTTGACGAGTATCACAAGGACACTTGTAAAACCGATGTGTTCAGATTTAGCTCGTTTCTGTCTAAACCAGCTTGTTTCGTTGTTTTAGGCAAGAATACATCCTTTTCGCGCAGTTACAGGAGAAAACGTTTTGCCGCGTACCACATAGACACTTGTAAAACCGATGTCTTCAGATTTAGCTCGTTTCGGTCTAAAACAGCTTGTTTCGTTGTATTGAACACGAATACATGCTTTTCGCGCAGTTATAAGATAAAAAGTTTTGATAGGTATCACATGGACACTTGTGAAACCGATGTGTTCAGATCTAGCTCGCTTCGTTCTAAAACAGCTTGTTTCGTTGTTTTAAGCAAGAATACATGCTTTTCGCGCAGTTATAAGAGAAAACGTTTTGACGCGTATCACACGGACACTTGTAAAACCGATGTGCTCAGATTAAGCTCGTTTCGGTCTAAAACAGCTTGTTTCGTTGTGTTAAGCACGAATACATGCTTTTCGCACCGTTATCAGAAAAAGATTTGACGTGTATCACACAAACACTTGTAAAACCGATGTGTTCAGATTTAGCTCATTTCGATGTAAAACAGCTTGTTTCGTTGTATTAAGCACGAATACATGCTTTTCGCGCAGTTATAAGAGAAAAAGCTTTGACGCGTATCACACGGACACTTGTAAAACCGATGTGTTCAGGTTTAGCTCGTTTCGGTCTAAAACACCGTGTTTTGTTGTATTAAGCACGAATACATGCTTTTCGCACCGTTATGAGAAAAAGATTTGACGCGTATCACACAGACACTTGTAAAACCGATGTGTTCAGATTTAGTCCGTTTCGGTCTAAAACGGCTTTTTTCGTTGTATTAAGCACGAATACATGCTTTTCGCGCAGTTACAAGAGAAAATGTTTTGACGCGTATCACATGGACACTTGTAAAACCGATGTGTTCAGATTTAGCTCGTTTCGGTCTAAAACACCGTGTTTAGTTGTATTAAGCACGAATACATGTTTTTCGCACCGTTATGAGAAAAAGATTTGGTGCGTATCACACACACTTGTAAAACCGATGTGTTCAGATTTAGCTCGTTTCGTTCTAAAACAGCTTGTTTTGTTGTTTTAAGCAAGAATACATGCTTTTCGCGCAGTTATAAGAAAAAAAATTTTGACGCGTATCACATGGACACTTGTAAAACCGATGTGTTAAGATCTAATTCGTTTTGGTCTAAAACAACTTCTTTCGTTGTTTTCAGCAAGAATACATGCTTTTCGCGCAGTTACAGGAGAAAACGTTTTGACGCGTATCACATGGACACTTGTAAAACCGATGTGTTCAGATCTAGCTCGTTTCGGTCTAAAACACCATGTTTTGTTGTATTAAGCACGAATACATGCTTTTCGCGCAGTTTTAAGAGAAAAAGTTTTGACGCGTATCACACGGACACTTGTAAAACCGATGTGTTCAGATCTAGCTCGTTTCGGTCTAAAACAGCTTGTTTCGTTGTTTTATGCAAGAATACATGCTTTTCGCGCAGTTATAACAGAAAAAGTTTTGAGTATCACACGGACACTTGTAAAACCGATATGTTCAGATCTAGCTCGCTTCGTTCTAAAACAGCTTTTTTCGTTGTTTTAAGCAAGAATACATGCTTTTCGCGCAGTTATGAGAGAAAAAAGTTTTGACGCGTATCACAAGGGCACTTGTAAAACCGATGTGTTCAGATTTAGCTCGTTCCGGTCTAAAACAGCTTCTTTCGTTGTTTTAAGCAAGAATACATGCTTTTTGCGCAGTTACAAGAGAAAAAGTTTTGACGCGTATCACATGGACACTTGTAAAACCGATGCGTTCAGATTTAGCTCGTTTCGGTCTAAAACACCGTGTTTTGTTGTATTAAGCACGAATACATGCTTTTCGCACCGTTATGAGAAAATGATTTGACGCGTATCACACAGACACTTGTAAAACCGATGTGTTCAGATTTAGCTCGTTTCGATGTAAAACAGCTTGCTTCGTTGTATTAAGCACGAATACATGCTTTTCGCGCAGTTATAAGAGAAAAAGCTTTGACGCGTATCACACGGACACTTGTAAAACCGATGTGTTCAGATTAAGCTCGTTTCGGTCTAAAACAGCTTGTTTCGTTGTGTTAAGCACGAATACATGCTTTTCGCGCAGTTACAAGAGAAAAAGTTTTGACGCGTATCACATAGACACTTGTAAAACCGATGTGTTCAGATTTAACTCGCTCCGGTCTAAAACAGCTTGTTTCGTTGTTTTAAACAAGAATACATGCTTTTCGCGCAATTACTGGAGAAAGTTTTGACGCGTATCACACGGACACTTGTAAAACCGATGTGTTCAGATATAGTTCATTTCGGTCTAAAACAGCTTGATTCGTTGTATTAAGCACGAATACATGCTTTTCTCGCAGTTACAAGAGAAAACGTTTTGGCGCGTATCACACGGACACTTGTAAAACCGATGTGTTCAGATTTAGTTCATTTCGGTCTAAAACAGCTTGATTCGTTGTATTAAGCACGAATACATGCTTTTCTCGCAGTTACAAGAGAAAACGTTTTGACGCGTATCACACACACTTGTAAAACCGATGTGTTCAGATTTAGCTCGTTTCGGTCTAAAACAACTTGTTTCGTTGTTTTAAGCAAGAATACATGCTTTTCGCACAGTTATAACAGAAAACGTTTTAACGAGTATCACAAGGACACTTGTAAAACCGATGTGTTCAGATTTAGCTCGTTTCGGTCTAAAATAGCTTGTTTCGTTGTTTTAAGCAAGAATACATGCTTTTCGCGCAGTTATAACAGAAAAAGTTTTGACGAGTATCACACGGACACTTGTAAAACCGATGTGTTCAGATTTAGCTCGTTTCGGTCTAAACCAGCTTGTTTCGTTGTTTTAAGCAAGAATACATGCTTTTCGCGCAGTTACAGGAGAAAACGTTTTGACGCGTATCACATGGACACTTGTAAAACCGATGTCTTCAGATTTAGCTCGTTTCGGTCTAAAACAGCTTGTTTCGTTGTATTAAACACGAATACATGCTTTTCGCGCAGTTATAAGATAAAAAGTTTTGATAGGTATCACATGGACACTTGTAAAACCGATGTGTTCAGATCTAGCTCGCTTCGTTCTAAAACAGCTTGTTTCGTTGTTTTAAGCAAGAATACATGCTTTTCGCGCAGTTATAAGAGAAAATGTTTTGACGCGTATCACACGGACACTTGTAAAACCGATGTGTTCAGATTAAGCTCGTTTCGGTATAAAACAGCTTGTTTCGTTGTGTTAAGCACGAATACATGCTTTTCGCGCAGTTACAAGAGAAAAAGTTTTGACGCGTATCACATGGACACTTGTAAAACCGATGTGTGCAGATTTATCTCGTTTCAGTCTAAAACACCGTGTTTCGTTGTATTAAGCACGAATACATGCTTTTCGCACCGTTATGAGAAAAAGATTTGACGCGTATCACACAGACACTTGTAAAACCGATGTGTTCAGATTTAGTTCGTTTCGGTCTAAAACAGCTTGTTTCGTTGTATTAAGCACGAATACATGCTTTTCGCGCAGTTATAACAGAAAAAGTTTTGACGAGTATCACACGGACACTTGTAAAACCGATGTGTTCAGATTTAGCTCGTTTCGGTCTAAACCAGCTTGTTTCGTTGTTTTAAGCAAGAATACATGCTTTTCGCGCAGTTACAAGAGAAAACGTTTTGACGCGTATCACATGGACACTTGTAAAACCGATGTGTTCAGATTTAGCTCGTTTCGGTCTAAAACACCGTGTTTTGTTGTATTAAGCACGAATACATGCTTTTCGCACCGTTATGAGAAAAAGATTTGACGAGTATCACACGGACACTTGTAAAACCGATGTGTTCAGATTTAGCTCGTTTCGGTCTAAACCAGCTTGTTTCGTTGTTTTAGGCAAGAATACATGCTTTTCGCGCAGTTACAAGAGAAAACATTTTGACGCGTATCACATGGACACTTGTAAAACCGATGTGTTCAGATTAAGCTCGTTTCGGTCTAAAACACCGTGTTTTGTTATATTAAGCACGAATACATGCTTTTCGCACCGTTATGAGAAAAAGATTTGACGCGTATTACACACACTTGTAAAACCGATGTGTTCAGATTTAGCTCGTTTCGTTCTAAAACAGCTTGTTTCGTTGTTTTAAGCAAGAATACATGCTTTTCGCACAGTTATACCAGAAAACGTTTTGACGAGTATCACAAGGACACTTGTAAAACCGATGTGTTCAGATTTAGCTCGTTTCGGTCTAAAACAGCTTGTTTCGTTGTTTTAAGCAAGAATACATGCTTTTCGCGCAGTTATAACAGAAAAAGTTTTGACGAGTATCACACGGACACTTGAGAACCGATGTGTTCAGACTTAGCTCGTTTCTGTCTAAACCAGCTTGTTTCGTTGTTTTAAGCAAGAATACATCCTTTTCGCGCAGTTACAGGAGAAAACGTTTTGCCGCGTACCACATGGACACTTGTAAAACCGATGTCTTCAGATTTAGCTCGTTTCGGTCTAAAACAGCTTGTTTCGTTGTATTGAACACGAATACATGCTTTTCGCGCAGTTATAAGATAAAAAGTTTTGATAGGTATCACATGGACACTTGTGAAACCGATGTGTTCAGATCTAGCTCGCTTCGTTCTAAAACAGCTTGTTTCGTTGTTTTAAGCAAGAATACATGCTTTTCGCGCAGTTATAAGAGAAAAAGCTTTGACGCGTATCACACGGACACTTGTAAAACCGATGTGTTCAGGTTTAGCTCGTTTCGGTCTAAAACACTGTGTTTTGTTGTCTTAAGCACGAATACATGCTTTTCGCACCGTTATGAGAAAAAGATTTGACGCGTATCACACAGACACTTGTAAAACCGATGTGTTCAGATTTAGTCCGTTTCGGTCTAAAACGGCTTTTTTCGTTGTATTAAGCACGAATACATGCTTTTCGCGCAGTTACAAGAGAAAATGTTTTGACGCGTATCACATGGACACTTGTAAAACCGATGTGTTCAGATTTAGCTCGTTTCGGTCTAAAACACCGTGTTTCGTTGTATTAAGCACGAATACATGCTTTTCGCACCGTTATGAGAAAAAGATTTGACGCGTATCACACAGACACTTGTAAAACCGATGCGTTCAGATTTAGCTCGTTTCGGTCTAAAACACCGTGTTTTGTTGTATTAAGCACGAATACATGCTTTTCGCACCGTTATGAGAAAATGATTTGACGCGTATCACACAGACACTTGTAAAACCGATGTGTTCAGATTTAGCTCGTTTCGATGTAAAACAGCTTGCTTCGTTGTATTAAGCACGAATACATGCTTTTCGCGCAGTTATAAGAGAAAAAGCTTTGACGCGTATCACACGGACACTTGTAAAACCGATGTGTTCAGATTAAGCTCGTTTCGGTCTAAAACAGCTTGTTTCGTTGTGTTAAGCACGAATACATGCTTTTCGCGCAGTTACAAGAGAAAAAGTTTTGACGCGTATCACATAGACACTTGTAAAACCGATGTGTTCAGATTTAACTCGCTCCGGTCTAAAACAGCTTGTTTCGTTGTTTTAAACAAGAATACATGCTTTTCGCGCAATTACTGGAGAAAGTTTTGACGCGTATCACACGGACACTTGTAAAACCGATGTGTTCAGATTTAGTTCATTTCGGTCTAAAACAGCTTGATTCGTTGTATTAAGCACGAATACATGCTTTTCTCGCAGTTACAAGAGAAAACGTTTTGGCGCGTATCACACGGACACTTGTAAAACCGATGTGTTCAGATTTAGTTCATTTCGGTCTAAAACAGCTTGATTCGTTGTATTAAGCACGAATACATGCTTTTCTCGCAGTTACAAGAGAAAACGTTTTGACGCGTATCACACACACTTGTAAAACCGATGTGTTCAGATTTAGCTCGTTTCGGTCTAAAACAACTTGTTTCGTTGTTTTAAGCAAGAATACATGCTTTTCGCACAGTTATAACAGAAAACGTTTTAACGAGTATCACAAGGACACTTGTAAAACCGATGTGTTCAGATTTAGCTCGTTTCGGTCTAAAATAGCTTGTTTCGTTGTTTTAAGCAAGAATACATGCTTTTCGCGCAGTTATAACAGAAAAAGTTTTGACGAGTATCACACGGACACTTGTAAAACCGATGTGTTCAGATTTAGCTCGTTTCGGTCTAAACCAGCTTGTTTCGTTGTTTTAAGCAAGAATACATGCTTTTCGCGCAGTTACAGGAGAAAACGTTTTGACGCGTATCACATGGACACTTGTAAAACCGATGTCTTCAGATTTAGCTCGTTTCGGTCTAAAACAGCTTGTTTCGTTGTATTAAACACGAATACATGCTTTTCGCGCAGTTATAAGATAAAAAGTTTTGATAGGTATCACATGGACACTTGTAAAACCGATGTGTTCAGATCTAGCTCGCTTCGTTCTAAAACAGCTTGTTTCGTTGTTTTAAGCAAGAATACATGCTTTTCGCGCAGTTATAAGAGAAAATGTTTTGACGCGTATCACACGGACACTTGTAAAACCGATGTGTTCAGATTAAGCTCGTTTCGGTATAAAACAGCTTGTTTCGTTGTGTTAAGCACGAATACATGCTTTTCGCGCAGTTACAAGAGAAAAAGTTTTGACGCGTATCACATGGACACTTGTAAAACCGATGTGTGCAGATTTATCTCGTTTCAGTCTAAAACACCGTGTTTCGTTGTATTAAGCACGAATACATGCTTTTCGCACCGTTATGAGAAAAAGATTTGACGCGTATCACACAGACACTTGTAAAACCGATGTGTTCAGATTTAGTTCGTTTCGGTCTAAAACAGCTTGTTTCGTTGTATTAAGCACGAATACATGCTTTTCGCGCAGTTATAACAGAAAAAGTTTTGACGAGTATCACACGGACACTTGTAAAACCGATGTGTTCAGATTTAGCTCGTTTCGGTCTAAACCAGCTTGTTTCGTTGTTTTAAGCAAGAATACATGCTTTTCGCGCAGTTACAAGAGAAAACGTTTTGACGCGTATCACATGGACACTTGTAAAACCGATGTGTTCAGATTTAGCTCGTTTCGGTCTAAAACACCGTGTTTTGTTGTATTAAGCACGAATACATGCTTTTCGCACCGTTATGAGAAAAAGATTTGACGAGTATCACACGGACACTTGTAAAACCGATGTGTTCAGATTTAGCTCGTTTCGGTCTAAACCAGCTTGTTTCGTTGTTTTAGGCAAGAATACATGCTTTTCGCGCAGTTACAAGAGAAAACATTTTGACGCGTATCACATGGACACTTGTAAAACCGATGTGTTCAGATTAAGCTCGTTTCGGTCTAAAACACCGTGTTTTGTTATATTAAGCACGAATACATGCTTTTCGCACCGTTATGAGAAAAAGATTTGACGCGTATTACACACACTTGTAAAACCGATGTGTTCAGATTTAGCTCGTTTCGTTCTAAAACAGCTTGTTTCGTTGTTTTAAGCAAGAATACATGCTTTTCGCACAGTTATACCAGAAAACGTTTTGACGAGTATCACAAGGACACTTGTAAAACCGATGTGTTCAGATTTAGCTCGTTTCGGTCTAAAACAGCTTGTTTCGTTGTTTTAAGCAAGAATACATGCTTTTCGCGCAGTTATAACAGAAAAAGTTTTGACGAGTATCACACGGACACTTGAGAACCGATGTGTTCAGACTTAGCTCGTTTCTGTCTAAACCAGCTTGTTTCGTTGTTTTAAGCAAGAATACATCCTTTTCGCGCAGTTACAGGAGAAAACGTTTTGCCGCGTACCACATGGACACTTGTAAAACCGATGTCTTCAGATTTAGCTCGTTTCGGTCTAAAACAGCTTGTTTCGTTGTATTGAACACGAATACATGCTTTTCGCGCAGTTATAAGATAAAAAGTTTTGATAGGTATCACATGGACACTTGTGAAACCGATGTGTTCAGATCTAGCTCGCTTCGTTCTAAAACAGCTTGTTTCGTTGTTTTAAGCAAGAATACATGCTTTTCGCGCAGTTATAAGAGAAAACGTTTTGACGCGTATCACACGGACACTTGTAAAACCGATGTGCTCAGATTAAGCTCGTTTCGGTCTAAAACAGCTTGTTTCGTTGTGTTAAGCACGAATACATGCTTTTCGCACCGTTATCAGAAAAAGATTTGACGTGTATCACACAAACACTTGTAAAACCGATGTGTTCAGATTTAGCTCATTTCGATGTAAAACAGCTTGTTTCGTTGTATTAAGCACGAATACATGCTTTTCGCGCAGTTATAAGAGAAAAAGCTTTGACGCGTATCACACGAACACTTGTAAAACCGATGTGTTCAGGTTTAGCTCGTTTCGGTCTAAAACACTGTGTTTTGTTGTCTTAAGCACGAATACATGCTTTTCGCACCGTTATGAGAAAAAGATTTGACGCGTATCACACAGACACTTGTAAAACCGATGTGTTCAGATTTAGTCCGTTTCGGTCTAAAACGGCTTTTTTCGTTGTATTAAGCACGAATACATGCTTTTCGCGCAGTTACAAGAGAAAATGTTTTGACGCGTATCACATGGACACTTGTAAAACCGATGTGTTCAGATTTAGCTCGTTTCGGTCTAAAACACCGTGTTTCGTTGTATTAAGCACGAATACATGCTTTTCGCACCGTTATGAGAAAAAGATTTGACGCGTATCACACAGACACTTGTAAAACCGATGTGTTCAGATTTAGTTCGTTTCGGTCTAAAACAGCTTGTTTCGTTGTATTAAGCACGAATACATGCTTTTCGCGCAGTTATAACAGAAAAAGTTTTGACGAGTATCACACGGACACTTGTAAAACCGATGTGTTCAGATTTAGCTCGTTTCGGTCTAAACCAGCTTGTTTCGTTGTTTTAAGCAAGAATACATGCTTTTCGCGCAGTTACAAGAGAAAACGTTTTGACGCGTATCACATGGACACTTGTAAAACCGATGTGTTCAGATTTAGCTCGTTTCGGTCTAAAACACCGTGTTTTGTTGTATTAAGCACGAATACATGCTTTTCGCACCGTTATGAGAAAAAGATTTGACGAGTATCACACGGACACTTGTAAAACCGATGTGTTCAGATTTAGCTCGTTTCGGTCTAAACCAGCTTGTTTCGTTGTTTTAGGCAAGAATACATGCTTTTCGCGCAGTTACAAGAGAAAACATTTTGACGCGTATCACATGGACACTTGTAAAACCGATGTGTTCAGATTAAGCTCGTTTCGGTCTAAAACACCGTGTTTTGTTATATTAAGCACGAATACATGCTTTTCGCACCGTTATGAGAAAAAGATTTGACGCGTATTACACACACTTGTAAAACCGATGTGTTCAGATTTAGCTCGTTTCGTTCTAAAACAGCTTGTTTCGTTGTTTTAAGCAAGAATACATGCTTTTCGCACAGTTATACCAGAAAACGTTTTGACGAGTATCACAAGGACACTTGTAAAACCGATGTGTTCAGATTTAGCTCGTTTCGGTCTAAAACAGCTTGTTTCGTTGTTTTAAGCAAGAATACATGCTTTTCGCGCAGTTATAACAGAAAAAGTTTTGACGAGTATCACACGGACACTTGAGAACCGATGTGTTCAGACTTAGCTCGTTTCTGTCTAAACCAGCTTGTTTCGTTGTTTTAAGCAAGAATACATCCTTTTCGCGCAGTTACAGGAGAAAACGTTTTGCCGCGTACCACATGGACACTTGTAAAACCGATGTCTTCAGATTTAGCTCGTTTCGGTCTAAAACAGCTTGTTTCGTTGTATTGAACACGAATACATGCTTTTCGCGCAGTTATAAGATAAAAAGTTTTGATAGGTATCACATGGACACTTGTGAAACCGATGTGTTCAGATCTAGCTCGCTTCGTTCTAAAACAGCTTGTTTCGTTGTTTTAAGCAAGAATACATGCTTTTCGCGCAGTTATAAGAGAAAACGTTTTGACGCGTATCACACGGACACTTGTAAAACCGATGTGCTCAGATTAAGCTCGTTTCGGTCTAAAACAGCTTGTTTCGTTGTGTTAAGCACGAATACATGCTTTTCGCACCGTTATCAGAAAAAGATTTGACGTGTATCACACAAACACTTGTAAAACCGATGTGTTCAGATTTAGCTCATTTCGATGTAAAACAGCTTGTTTCGTTGTATTAAGCACGAATACATGCTTTTCGCGCAGTTATAAGAGAAAAAGCTTTGACGCGTATCACACGGACACTTGTAAAACCGATGTGTTCAGGTTTAGCTCGTTTCGGTCTAAAACACTGTGTTTTGTTGTCTTAAGCACGAATACATGCTTTTCGCACCGTTATGAGAAAAAGATTTGACGCGTATCACACAGACACTTGTAAAACCGATGTGTTCAGATTTAGTCCGTTTCGGTCTAAAACGGCATTTTTCGTTGTATTAAGCACGAATACATGCTTTTCGCGCAGTTACAAGAGAAAATGTTTTGACGCGTATCACATGGACACTTGTAAAACCGATGTGTTCAGATTTAGCTCGTTTCGGTCTAAAACACCGTGTTTAGTTGTATTAAGCACGAATACATGTTTTTCGCACCGTTATGAGAAAAAGATTTGGTGCGTATCACACACACTTGTAAAACCGATGTGTTCAGATTTAGCTCGTTTCGTTCTAAAACAGCTTGTTTCGTTGTTTTAGGCAAGAATACATGCTTTTCGCGCAGTTATAAGAAAAAAAATTTTGACGCGTATCACATGGACACTTGTAAAACCGATGTGTTAAGATCTAATTCGTTTTGGTCTAAAACAACTTCTTTCGTTGTTTTCAGCAAGAATACATGCTTTTCGCGCAGTTATAACAGAAAAAGTTTTGACGAGTATCACAAGGACACTTGTAAAACCGATGTGTTCAGATTTAGCTCGTTTCGGTCTAAAACAGCTTGTTTCGTTGTTTTAAGCAAGAATACGTGCTTTTCGCACAGTTATAACAGAAAAAGTTTTGACGAGTATCACACGGACACTTGTAAAACCGATGTGTTCAGATTTAGCTCGTTTTGGTCTAAACCAGCTTGTTTCGTTGTTTTAAGCAAGAATACCTGCTTTTCGCGCAGTTACAGGAGAAAACGTTTTGACGCGTATCACATGGACACTTGTAAAACCGATGTGTTCAGATCTAGCTCGTTTCGGTCTAAAACACCATGTTTTGTTGTATTAAGCACGAATACATGCTTTTCGCGCAGTTATAAGAGAAAAAGTTTTGACGCGTATCACACGGACACTTGTAAAACCGATGTGTTCAGATCTAGCTCGTTTCGGTCTAAAACAGCTTGTTTCGTTGTTTTATGCAAGAATACATGCTTTTCGCGCAGTTATAACAGAAAAAGTTTTGAGTATCACACGGACACTTGTAAAACCGATATGTTCAGATCTAGCTCGCTTCGTTCTAAAACAGCTTTTTTCGTTGTTTTAAGCAAGAATACATGCTTTTCGCGCAGTTATGAGAGAAAAAAGTTTTGACGCGTATCACAAGGGCACTTGTAAAACCGATGTGTTCAGATTTAGCTCGTTCCGGTCTAAAACAGCTTCTTTCGTTGTTTTAAGCAAGAATACATGCTTTTCGCGCAGTTACAAGAGAAAAAGTTTTGACGCGTATCACATGGACACTTGTAAAACCGATGCGTTCAGATTTAGCTCGTTTCGGTCTAAAACACCGTGTTTTGTTGTATTAAGCACGAATACATGCTTTTCGCACCGTTATGAGAAAATGATTTGACGCGTATCACTCAGACACTTGTAAAACCGATGTGTTCAGATTTAGCTCGTTTCGATGTAAAACAGCTTGCTTCGTTGTATTAAGCACGAATACATGCTTTTCGCGCAGTTATAAGAGAAAAAGCTTTGACGCGTATCACACGGACACTTGTCAAACCGATGTGTTCAGATTAAGCTCGTTTCGGTCTAAAACAGCTTGTTTCGTTGTGTTAAGCACGAATACATGCTTTTCGCGCAGTTACAAGAGAAAAAGTTTTGACGCGTATCACATAGACACTTGTAAAACCGATGTGTTCAGATTTAGCTCGTTTCGGTCTAAAACACCGTGTTTTGTTGTATTAAGCACGAATACATGCTTTTCGCACCGTTATGAGAAAAAGATTTGAGCGTATCACACAGACACTTGTAAAACCGATGTGTTCAGATTTAGCTCGCTTCGATGTAAAACAGCTTGTTTCGTTGTATTAAGCACGAATACATGCTTTTCGCGCAGTTATAAGAGAAAAAGCTTTGACGCGTATCACACGGACACTTGTAAAACCGATGTGTTCAGATTTAACTCGCTCCGGTCTAAAACAGCTTGTTTCGTTGTTTTAAACAAGAATACATGCTTTTCGCGCAATTACTGGAGAAAGTTTTGACGCGTATCACACGGACACTTGTAAAACCGATGTGTTCAGATTTAGTTCATTTCGGTCTAAAACAGCTTGATTCGTTGTATTAAGCACGAATACATGCTTTTCTCGCAGTTACAAGAGAAAACGTTTTAGCGCGTATCACACGGACACTTGTAAAACCGATGTGTTCAGATTTAGTTCATTTCGGTCTAAAACAGCTTGATTCGTTGTATTAAGCACGAATACATGCTTTTCTCGCAGTTACAAGAGAAAACGTTTTGACGCGTATCACACACAGTTGTAAAACCGATGTGTTCAGATTTAGCTCGTTTCGGTCTAAAACAACTTGTTTCGTTGTTTTAAGCAAGAATACATGCTTTTCGCACAGTTATAACAGAAAACGTTTTGACGAGTATCACAAGGACACTTGTAAAACTGATGTGTTCAGATTTAGCTCGTTTCGGTCTCAAATAGCTTGTTTCGTTGTTTTAAGCATGAATACATGCTTTTCGCGCAGTTATAAGAGAAAAAGTTTTGACGAGTATCACACGGACACTTGTAAAACCGATGTGTTCAGATTTAGCTCGTTTCGGTCTAAACCAGCTTGTTTCGTTGTTTTAAGCAAGAATACATGCTTTTCGCGCAGTTACAGGAGAAAACGTTTTGACGCGTATCACATGGACACTTGTAAAACCGATGTCTTCAGATTTAGCTCGTTTCGGTCTAAAACAGCTTGTTTCGTTGTATTAAACACGAATACATGCTTTTCGCGCAGTTATAAGATAAAAAGTTTTGATAGGTATCACATGGACACTTGTAAAACCGATGTGTTCAGATCTAGCTCGCTTCGTTCTAAAACAGGTTGTTTCGTTGTTTTAAGCAAGAATACATGCTTTTCGCGCAGTTATAAGAGAAAATGTTTTGACGCGTATCACACGGACACTTGTAAAACCGATGTGTTCAGATTAAGCTCGTTTCGGTATAAAACAGCTTGTTTCGTTGTGTTAAGCACGAATACATGCTTTTCGCGCAGTTACAAGAGAAAAAGTTTTGACGCGTATCACATGGACACTTGTAAAACCGATGTGTGCAGATTTATCTCGTTTCAGTCTAAAACACCGTGTTTCGTTGTATTAAGCACGAATACATGCTTTTCGCACCGTTATGAGAAAAAGATTTTACGCGTATCACACAGACACTTGTAAAACCGATGTGTTCAGATTTAGCTCATTTCGATGTAAAACAGCTTGTTTCGTTGTATTAAGCACGAATACATGCTTTTCGCGCAGTTATAAGAGAAAAAGCTTTGACGCGTATCACACGGACACTTGTAAAACCGATGTGTTCAGATTTAACTCGCTCCTGTCTAAAACAGCTTGTCTCGTTGATTTAAACAAGAATACAAGCTTTTCGCGCAATTATAGGAGAAAAAGTTTTGACGCGTATCACACGGACACTTGTAAAACCGATGTGTTCAGATTTAGTTCGTTTCGGTCTAAAACAGCTTGTTTCGTTGTATTAAGCACGAATACATGCTTTTCGCGCAGTTACAAGAGAAAATATTTTGACGCGTATCACATAGACACTTGTAAAACCGTTGTGTTCAGATTTAGCTCGTTTCGGTCTAAAACACCGTGTTTAGTTGTATTACGCACGAATACATGCTTTTCGTACCGTTATGAGAAAAATATTTGACGCGTATCACACACACTTGTAAAACCGATGTGTTCAGATTTAGCTCGTTTCGTTCTAAAACAACTTGTTTCGTTGTTTTAAGCAAGAATACATGCTTTTCGCGCAGTTATAACAGAAAAAGTTTTGACGAGTATCACAAGGACACTTGTAAAACCGATGTGTTCAGATTTAGCTCGTTTCGGTCTAAAACAGCTTGTTTCGTTGTTTTAAGCAAGAACATGCTTTTCGCGCAGTTATAACAGAAAAAGTTGTGACGAGTATCACACGGACACTTGTAAAACCGATATGTTCAGATTTAGCTCATTTTGGTCTAAAACAGCTTGTTTCGTTTTATTAAACACGAATACATGCTTTTCGCGCAGTTATAAGATAAAAAGTTTATGGGTATCACATGGACACTTGTAAAACCGATGTGTTCAGATCTAGCTCGTTTCGGTCTAAAACACCATGGTTTGTTGTATTAAGCACGAATACATGCTTTTCGCGCAGTTATAAGAGAAAAAGTTTTGACGCGTATCACACGGACACTTGTAAAACCGATGTGTTCAGATCTAGCTCGTTTCGGTCTAAAACAGCTTGTTTCGTTGTTTTAAGCAAGAACACATGCTTTTCGCGCAGTTATAACAGAAAAAGTTTTGTGTATCACACGGACACTTGTAAAACCGATGTGTTCAGACTTAGCTCGTTTCGGTCTAAAACAGCTTGTGTAGTTGTTTTAAGCAAAAATACATGCTTTTCGCGCAGTTATAGGAGAAAAAGTTTGACGCGTATTACACGGACACTTGTAAAACCGATGTGTTCAGATTTAGCTCGTTTTGGTCTAAAACTGCTTGTTTCGTTGTATTAAGCACGAATACATGCTTTTCGCGCCGTTACAAGAGAAAACGTTTTGACGCGTATCACATGGACACTTGTAAAACCGATGTGTTCAGATTTAACTCGTTTGGGTCTACAACAGCTTGTTTCGTTGTTTTAAGCAAGAATACATGCTTTTCGCGCAGTTATAAGAAAAAACGTTTTGACGCGTATCACAAAGACACTTGTAAAACCGATGTGTTCAGATTTAACTCGTTCCGGTCTAACACAGCTTGTTTAGTTGTTTTAAACAAGAATACATGATTTTCGCGCAATTATAGAAGAAAAAGTTTTGACGTGTATCACACGGACACTTGTAAAACCGATGTGTTCAGATTTAGCTCGTTTCGGTCTAAAACACCGTGTTTTGTTGTATTAAGCACGAATACATGCTTTTCGCACCGTTATGAGAAAAAGATTTGACGCGTATCACACGGACGCTTGTAAAACCGATGTGTTCAGATTTAGCTCGTTTCGTTCTAAAACAGCTTGTTTCGTTGTTTTAAGCAAGAATACATGCTTTTCGCGCAGTTATAAGAGAAAAATTTCTGACGACTATCACATGGACACTTGTAAAACCGATGTGTTCAGATATTCGTTTCGGTCAAAACAACTTGTTTCATTGTTTTAAGCAAAAATACACGCTTTTCGCGGAGTTATAGGAGAAAAAGTTTTGACGCGTATCACATGGACACTTGTAAAACCGATGTGTTCAGATTTAGCTCGTTTCGGTCTAGAACTGCTTGTTTCGTTGTTTTAAGCAAGAATACATGCTTTTCGCGCAGTTATGAGAGAAAAACTTTTGACGCGTATCACAAGGGCACTTGTAAAACCGATGTGTTCAGATTTAGGTCGTTCCGGTCTAAAACAGCTTCTTTCGTTGTTTTAAGCAAGAATACATGCTTTTCGTGCAGTTACAAGAGAAAAAGTTTTGACGCGTATCACATGGACACTTGTAAAACCGATGTGTTCAGATTTAGCTCGTTTCGGTCTAAAACACCGTGTTTTGTTGTATTAAACACGAATACATGCTTTTCGCACCGTTATGAGAAAAAGATTTGACGCGTATCACAAGGACACTTGTAAAACCGATGTGTTCAGATCTAATTCGTTTCGGTCTAAAACAGCTTGTTTCGTTGTTTTAAGCAAGAATACATGCTTTTCGCGCAGTTATAACAGAAAAAGTTTTGACGAGTATCACACGAACACTTGTAAAACCGATGTGTTCAGATTTAGCTCGTTTCGGTCTAAACCAGCTTGTTTCGTTGTTTTAAGCAAGAATACATGCTTTTCGCGCAGTTACAGGAGAAAACGTTTTGACGCGTATCACATGGACACTTGTAAAACCGATGTCTTCAGATTTAGCTCGTTTTGGTCTAAAACAGCTTGTTTCGTTGTATTAAACACGAATACATGCTTTTCGCGCAGTTATAAGATAAAAAGTTTTGATACGTATCACATGGACACTTGTAAAACCGATGTGTTCAGATCTAGCTCTTTTCGGTCTAAAACACCATGTTTTGTGTTATTAAGCACGAATACATGCTTTTCGCGCAGTTATAAGATAAAAAGTTTATGGGTATCACATGGACACTTGTAAAACCGATGTGTTCAGATCTAGCTCGTTTCGGTCTAAAACACCATGGTTTGTTGTATTAAGCACGAATACATGCTTTTCGCGCAGTTATAAGAGAAAAAGTTTTGACGCGTATCACACGGACACTTGTAAAACCGATGTGTTCAGATCTAGCTCGTTTCGGTCTAAAACAGCTTGTTTCGTTGTTTTAAGCAAGAACACATGCTTTTCGCGCAGTTATAACAGAAAAAGTTTTGTGTATCACAAGGACACTTGTAAAACCGATGTGTTCAGACTTAGCTCGTTTCGGTCTAAAACAGCTTGTGTAGTTGTTTTAAGCAAAAATACATGCTTTTCGCGCAGTTATAGGAGAAAAAGTTTGACGCGTATTACACGGACACTTGTAAAACCGATGTGTTCAGATTTAGCTCGTTTTGGTCTAAAACTGCTTGTTTCGTTGTATTAAGCACGAATACATGCTTTTCGCGCCGTTACAAGAGAAAAAGTTTTGACGCGTATCACATGGACACTTGTAAAACCGATGTGTTCAGATTTAACTCGTTTGGGTCTACAACAGCTTGTTTCGTTGTTTTAAGCAAGAATACATGCTTTTCGCGCAGTTATAAGAAAAAACGTTTTGACGCGTATCACAAAGACACTTGTAAAACCGATGTGTTCAGATTTAACTCGTTCCGGTCTAACACAGCTTGTTTAGTTGTTTTAAACAAGAATACATGCTTTTCGCGCAATTATAGAAGAAAAAGTTTTGACGCGTATCACACGGACACTTGTAAAACCGATGTGTTCAGATTTAGCTCGTTTCGGTCTAAAACACCGTGTTTTGTTGTATTAAGCACGAATACATGCTTTTCGCACCGTTATGAGAAAAAGATTTGACGCGTATCACACGGACGCTTGTAAAACCGATGTGTTCAGATTTAGCTCGTTTCGTTCTAAAACAGCTTGTTTCGTTGTTTTAAGCAAGAATACATGCTTTTCGCGCAGTTATAAGAGAAAAATTTCTGACGACTATCACATGGACACTTGTAAAACCGATGTGTTCAGATATTCGTTTCGGTCAAAACAACTTGTTTCATTGTTTTAAGCAAAAATACACGCTTTTCGCGGAGTTATAGGAGAAAAAGTTTTGACGCGTATCACATGGACACTTGTAAAACCGATGTGTTCAGATTTAGCTCGTTTCGGTCTAGAACTGCTTGTTTCGTTGTTTTAAGCAAGAATACATGCTTTTCGCGCAGTTATGAGAGAAAAACTTTTGACGCGTATCACAAGGGCACTTGTAAAACCGATGTGTTCAGATTTAGGTCGTTCCGGTCTAAAACAGCTTCTTTCGTTGTTTTAAGCAAGAATACATGCTTTTCGTGCAGTTACAAGAGAAAAAGTTTTGACGCGTATCACATGGACACTTGTAAAACCGATGTGTTCAGATTTAGCTCGTTTCGGTCTAAAACACCGTGTTTTGTTGTATTAAACACGAATACATGCTTTTCGCACCGTTATGAGAAAAAGATTTGACGCGTATCACAAGGACACTTGTAAAACCGATGTGTTCAGATCTAATTCGTTTCGGTCTAAAACAGCTTGTTTCGTTGTTTTAAGCAAGAATACATGCTTTTCGCGCAGTTACAGGAGAAAAAGTTTTGACGCGTATCACATGGACACTTGTAAAACCGATGTCTTCAGATTTAGCTCGTTTCGGTCTAAAACAGCTTGTTTCGTTGTATTAAACACGAATACATGCTTTTCGCGCAGTTATAAGATAAAAAGTTTTGATACGTATCACATGGACACTTGTAAAACCGATGTGTTCAGATCTAGCTCTTTTCGGTCTAAAACACCATGTTTTGTGTTATTAAGCACGAATACATGCTTTTCGCGCAGTTATAAGAGAAAAAGTTTTGACGCGTATCACATGGACACTTGTAAAACCGACGTGTTCAGATCTAGCTCGTTTCGGTCTAAAACAGCTTGTTTCGTTGTTTTAAGCAAGAATACATGCTTTTCGCGCAGTTATATCAGAAAATGTTTTGAGTATCACACGGACACTTGTAAAACCGATGTGTTCAGATTTAGTTCGTTTCGATCTAAAACAGCTTGTGTAGTTGTTTTAAGCAAAATACATGCTTTTCGCGCAGTTATAGGAGAAAAAGTTTGACGCGTATCACACGGACACTTGTAAAACCGATGTGTTCAGATCTAGCTCGCTTCGTTCTAAAACAGCTTGTTTCGCTGTTTTAAGCAAGAATACATGCTTTTCGCGCAGTTATGAGAGAAAAAGTTTTGACGCGTATCACAAGGGCACTTGTAAAACCGATGTGTTCAGATTTAGCTCGTTCCGGTCTAAAACAGCTTCTTTCGTTGTTTTAAGCAAGAATACATGCTTTTCGCGCAGTTACAAGAGAAAAAGTTTTGACGCGTATCACATGGACACTTGTAAAACCGATGTGTTCAGATTTAGCTCGTTTCGGTCTAAAACACCGTGTTTTGTTGTATTAAGCACGAATACATGCTTTTCGCACCGTTATGAGAAAAGATTTGACGCTTATCACACAGACACTTGTAAAACCGATGTGTTCAGATTTAGCTCGTTTCGGTCTAAAACACCGTGTTTTGTTGTATTAAGCACGAATACATGCTTTTCGCACCGTTATGAGAAAAATATTTGACGCGTATCACACAGACACTTGTAAAACCGATCTGTTCAGATTAAGCTCGTTTCGGTCTAAAACAGCTTGGTTCGTTGTGTTAAGCACGAATACATGCTTTTCGCGCAGTTACAAGAGAAAACGTTTTGACGCGTATCACATGGACACTTGTAAAACCGATGTGTTCAGATTTAGCTCGTTTCGGTCTAAAACACCGTGTTTTGTTGTATTAAGCATGAATACATGCTTTTCGCACCGTTATGAGAAAAAGATTTGAGCGTATCACATAGACACTTGTAAAACCGATGTGTTCAGATTTAGCTCGTTTCGATGTAAAACAGCTTGTTTCGTTGTATTAAGCACGAATACATGCTTTTCGCGCAGTTATAACAGAAAAATTTTTGAGTATCACACAGACACTTGTAAAACCGATGTGTTCAGAATTAGCTCGTTTCGGTCTAAAACAGCTTGTGTAGTTGTTTTAAGCAAAAATACATGCTTTTCGCGCAGTTATAGGAGAAAAAGTTTGACGCGTATCATACGGACACTTGTAAAACCGATGTGTTCAGATTTAGCTCGTTTTGGTCTAAAACTGCTTGTTTCGTTGTATTAAGCACGAATACATGCTTTTCGCACCGTTATGAGAAAAAGATTTGAGCGTATCACATGGACACTTGTAAAGCCGATGTGTTCAGATCTAGCTCGTTTCGGTCTAAAACAGCTTGTTTCGTTGTTTTAAGCAAGAATACATGCTTTTCGCGCAGTTATAACAGAAAATGTTTTGAGTATCACACGGACACTTGTAAAACCGATGTGTTCAGATTTAGCTCGTTTCGATCTAAAACAGCTTGCTTCGTTGTATTAAGCACGAATAGATGCTTTTCGCGCAGTTATAAGAGAAAAAGCTTTGACGCGTATCACACGGACACTTGTAAAACCGATGTGTTCAGATTAAGCTCGTTTCGGTCTAAAACAGCTTGTTTCGTTGTGTTAAGCACGAATACATGCTTTTCGCGCAGTTACAAGAGAAAAAGTTTTGACGCGTATCACATAGACACTTGTAAAACCGATGTGTTCAGATTTAGCTCGTTTCGGTCTAAAACACCGTGTTTTGTTGTATTAACCACGAATACATGCTTTTCGCACCGTTATGAGAAAAAGATTTGAGCGTATCACACAGACACTTGTAAAACCGATGTGTTCAGATTTAGCTCGCTTCGATGTAAAACAGCTTGTTACGTTGTAATAAGCACGAATACATGCTTTTCGCGCAGTTATAAGAGAAAAAGCTTTGACGCGTATCACACGGACACTTGTAAAACCGATGTGTTCAGATTTAACTCGCTCCGGTCTAAAACAGCTTGTTTCGTTGTTTTAAACAAGAATACATGCTTTTCGCGCAATTACTGGAGAAAGTTTTGACGCGTATCACACGGACACTTGTAAAACCGATGTGTTCAGATTTAGTTCATTTCGGTCTAAAACAGCTTGATTCGTTGTATTAAGCACGAATACATGCTTTTCTCGCAGTTACAAGAGAAAACGTTTTGGCGCGTATTAAATGGACACTTGTAAAACCGATGTGTTCTGATTTAGCTCGTTTCGGTCTAAAACGTCGTGTTTTGTTGTATTAAGCACGAATACATGCTTTTCGCACCCTTATGAGAAAAATATTTGACGCGTATCACACACACTTGTAAAACCGATGTGTTCAGATTTAGCTCGTTTCGGTCTAAAACAACTTGTTTCGTTGTTTTAAGCAAGAATACATGCTTTTCGCACAGTTATAACAGAAAACGTTTTGACGAGTATCACAAGGACACTTGTAAAACCGATGTGTTCAGATTTAGCTCGTTTCGGTCTAAAATAGCTTGTTTCGTTGTCTTAAGCAAGAATACATGCTTTTCGCGCAGTTATAACAGAAAAAGTTTTGACGAGTATCACACGGACACTTGTAAAACCGATGTGTTCAGATTTAGCTCGTTTCGGTCTAAACCAGCTTGTTTCGTTGTTTTAAGCAAGAATACATGCTTTTCGCGCAGTTACAGGAGAAAACGTTTTGACGCGTATCACATGGACACTTGTAAAACCGATGTCTTCAGATTTAGCTCGTTTCGGTCTAAAACAGCTTGTTTCGTTGTATTAAACACGAATACATGCTTTTCGCGCAGTTATAAGATAAAAAGTTTTGATAGGTATCACATGGACACTTGTAAAACTGATATGTTCAGATCTAGCTCGCTTCGTTCTAAAACAGCTTGTTTCGTTGTTTTAAGCAAGAATACATGCTTTTCGCGCAGTTATAAGAGAAAATGTTTTGACGCGTATCACACGGACACTTCTAAAACCGATGTGTTCAGATTTAGCTCGTTTCGGTCTAGAACTGCTTGTTTCGTTGTTTTAAGCAAGAATACATGCTTTTCGCGCAGTTATGAGAGAAAAACTTTTGACGCGTATCACAAGGGCACTTGTAAAACCGATGTGTTCAGATTTAGGTCGTTCCGGTCTAAAACAGCTTCTTTCGTTGTTTTAAGCAAGAATACATGCTTTTCGTGCAGTTACAAGAGAAAAAGTTTTGACGCGTATCACATGGACACTTGTAAAACCGATGTGTTCAGATTTAGCTCGTTTCGGTCTAAAACACCGTGTTTTGTTGTATTAAACACGAATACATGCTTTTCGCACCGTTATGAGAAAAAGATTTGACGCGTATCACAAGGACACTTGTAAAACCGATGTGTTCAGATCTAATTCGTTTCGGTCTAAAACAGCTTGTTTCGTTGTTTTAAGCAAGAATACATGCTTTTCGCGCAGTTATAACAGAAAAAGTTTTGACGAGTAATACACGAACACTTGTAAAACCGATGTGTTCAGATTTAGCTCGTTTCGGTCTAAACCAGCTTGTTTCGTTGTTTTAAGCAAGAATACATGCTTTTCGCGCAGTTACAGGAGAAAACGTTTTTACGCGTATCACATGGACACTTGTAAAACCGATGTCTTCAGATTTAGCTCGTTTCGGTCTAAAACAGCTTGTTTCGTTGTATTAAACACGAATACATGCTTTTCGCGCAGTTATAAGATAAAAAGTTTTGATACGTATCACATGGACACTTGTAAAACCGATGTGTTCAGATCTAGCTCTTTTCGGTCTAAAACACCATGTTTTGTGTTATTAAGCACGAATACATGCTTTTCGCGCAGTTATAAGAGAAAAAGTTTTGACGCGTATCACATGGACACTTGTAAAACCGACGTGTTCAGATCTAGCTCGTTTCGGTCTAAAACAGCTTGTTTCGTTGTTTTAAGCAAGAATACATGCTTTTCGCGCAGTTATAACAGAAAATGTTTTGAGTATCACACGGACACTTGTAAAACCGATGTGTTCAGATTTAGTTCGTTTCGATCTAAAACAGCTTGTGTAGTTGTTTTAAGCAAAATACATGCTTTTCGCGCAGTTATAGGAGAAAAAGTTTGACGCGTATCACACGGACACTTGTAAAACCGATGTGTTCAGATATTATTCGTTTCGGTCTAAAACACCATGTTTTGTTGTATTAAGCACGAATACATGCTTTTCGCGCAGTTACAAGAGAAAAAGTTTTGACGCGTATCACATAGACACTTGTAAAACCGATGTGTTCAGATTTAGCTCGTTTCGGTCTAAAACTCCGTGTTTTGTTGTATTAAGCACGAATACATACTTTTCGCACCGTTATGAGAAAAAGATTTGAGCGTATCACACAGACACTTGTAAAACCGATGTGTTCAGATTTAGCTCGTTTCGATGTAAAACAGCTTGTTTCGTTGTATTAAGCACGAATACATGCTTTTCGCGCAGTTATAACAGAAAAAGTTTTGAGTATCACACAGACACTTGTAAAACCGATGTGTTCAGACTTAGCTCGTTTCGATCTAAAACAGCTTGTGTAGTTGTATTAAGCACGAATACATGCTTTTCGCGCCGTTACAAGAGAAAAAGTTTTGATACGTATCACATGGACACTTGAAAAAACCGATGTGTTCAGATCTAGCTCTTTTCGGTCTAAAACACCATGTTTTGTTGTATTAAGCACGAATACATGCTTTTCGCGCAGTTATAAGAGAAAAAGTTTTGACGCGTATCACATGGACACTTGTAAAACCGATGTGTTCAGATCTAGCTCGTTTCGGTCTAAAACAGCTTGTTTCGTTGTTTTAAGCAAGAATACATGCTTTTCGCGCAGTTATAACAGAAAATGTTTTGAGTATCACACGGACACTTGTAAAACCGATGTGTTCAGATTTAGCTCGTTTCGATCTAAAACAGCTTGCTTCGTTGTATTAAGCACGAATAGATGCTTTTCGCGCAGTTATAAGAGAAAAAGCTTTGACGCGTATCACACGGACACTTGTAAAACCGATGTGTTCAGATTAAGCTCGTTTCGGTCTAAAACAGCTTGTTTCGTTGTGTTAAGCACGAATACATGCTTTTCGCGCAGTTACAAGAGAAAAAGTTTTGACGCGTATCACATAGACACTTGTAAAACCGATGTGTTCAGATTTAGCTCGTTTCGGTCTAAAACACCGTGTTTTGTTGTATTAAGCACGAATACATGCTTTTCGCACCGTTATGAGAAAAAGATTTGAGCGTATCACACAGACACTTGTAAAACCGATGTGTTCAGATTTAGCTCGCTTCGATGTAAAACAGCTTGTTTCGTTGTATTAAGCACGAATACATGCTTTTCGCGCAGTTATAAGAGAAAAAGCTTTGACGCGTATCACACGGACACTTGTAAAACCGATGTGTTCAGATTTAACTCGCTCCGGTTTAAAACAGCTTGTTTCGTTGTTTTAAACAAGAATACATGCTTTTCGCGCAATTACTGGAGAAAGTTTTGACGCGTATCACACGGACACTTGTAAAACCGATGTGTTCAGATTTAGTTCATTTCGGTCTAAAACAGCTTGATTCGTTGTATTAAGCACGAATACATGCTTTTCTCGCAGTTACAAGAGAAAACGTTTTGGCGCGTATCACATGGACACTTGTAAAACCGATGTGTTCTGATTTAGCTCGTTTCGGTCTAAAACGTCGTGTTTTGTTGTATTAAGCACGAATACATGCTTTTCGCACCCTTATGAGAAAAATATTTGACGCGTATCACACACACTTATAAAACCGATGTGTTCAGATTTAGCTCGTTTCGGTCTAAAACAACTTGTTTCGTTGTTTTAAGCAAGAATACATGCTTTTCGCACAGTTATAACAGAAAACGTTTTGACGAGTATCACAAGGACACTTGTAAAACCGATGTGTTCAGATTTAGCTCGTTTCGGTCTAAAATAGCTTGTTTCGTTGTCTTAAGCAAGAATACATGCTTTTCGCGCAGTTATAACAGAAAAAGTTTTGACGAGTATCACACGGACACTTGTAAAACCGATGTGTTCAGATTTAGCTCGTTTCGGTCTAAACCAGCTTGTTTCGTTGTTTTAAGCAAGAATACATGCTTTTCGCGCAGTTACAGGAGAAAACGTTTTGACGCGTATCACATGGACACTTGTAAAACCGATGTCTTCAGATTTAGCTCGTTTCGGTCTAAAACAGCTTGTTTCGTTGTATTAAACACGAATACATGCTTTTCGCGCAGTTATAAGATAAAAAGTTTTGATAGGTATCACATGGACACTTGTAAAACTGATATGTTCAGATCTAGCTCGCTTCGTTCTAAAACAGCTTGTTTCGTTGTTTTAAGCAAGAATACATGCTTTTCGCGCAGTTATAAGAGAAAATGTTTTGACGCGTATCACACGGACACTTCTAAAACCGATGTGTTCAGATTTAGCTCGTTTCGGTCTAGAACTGCTTGTTTCGTTGTTTTAAGCAAGAATACATGCTTTTCGCGCAGTTATGAGAGAAAAACTTTTGACGCGTATCACAAGGGCACTTGTAAAACCGATGTGTTCAGATTTAGGTCGTTCCGGTCTAAAACAGCTTCTTTCGTTGTTTTAAGCAAGAATACATGCTTTTCGTGCAGTTACAAGAGAAAAAGTTTTGACGCGTATCACATGGACACTTGTAAAACCGATGTGTTCAGATTTAGCTCGTTTCGGTCTAAAACACCGTGTTTTGTTGTATTAAACACGAATACATGCTTTTCGCACCGTTATGAGAAAAAGATTTGACGCGTATCACAAGGACACTTGTAAAACCGATGTGTTCAGATCTAATTCGTTTCGGTCTAAAACAGCTTGTTTCGTTGTTTTAAGCAAGAATACATGCTTTTCGCGCAGTTATAACAGAAAAAGTTTTGACGAGTAATACACGAACACTTGTAAAACCGATGTGTTCAGATTTAGCTCGTTTCGGTCTAAACCAGCTTGTTTCGTTGTTTTAAGCAAGAATACATGCTTTTCGCGCAGTTACAGGAGAAAACGTTTTGACGCGTATCACATGGACACTTGTAAAACCGATGTCTTCAGATTTAGCTCGTTTCGGTCTAAAACAGCTTGTTTCGTTGTATTAAACACGAATACATGCTTTTCGCGCAGTTAAAAGATAAAAAGTTTTGATACGTATCACATGGACACTTGTAAAACCGATGTGTTCAGATCTAGCTCTTTTCGGTCTAAAACACCATGTTTTGTGTTATTAAGCACGAATACATGCTTTTCGCGCAGTTATAAGAGAAAAAGTTTTGACGCGTATCACATGGACACTTGTAAAACCGACGTGTTCAGATCTAGCTCGTTTCGGTCTAAAACAGCTTGTTTCGTTGTTTTAAGCAAGAATACATGCTTTTCGCGCAGTTATAACAGAAAATGTTTTGAGTATCACACGGACACTTGTAAAACCGATGTGTTCAGATTTAGTTCGTTTCGATCTAAAACAGCTTGTGTAGTTGTTTTAAGCAAAATACATGCTTTTCGCGCAGTTATAGGAGAAAAAGTTTGACGCGTATCACACGGACACTTGTAAAACCGATGTGTTCAGATATTATTCGTTTCGGTCTAAAACAACTTGTTTCATTGTTTTAAGCAAAAATACACGCTTTTCGCGGAGTTATAGGAGAAAAAGTTTTGTCGCGTATCACACGGACATTTGTAAAACCGATGTGTTCAGATTTAGCTCGTTTCGGTCTAAAACAGCTTGTTTCGTTGTGTTAAGCACGAATACATGCTTTTCGCGCAGTTACAAGAGAAAAAGTTTTGACGCGTATCACATAGACACTTGTAAAACCGATGTGTTCAGATTTAGCTCGTTTCGGTCTAAAACACCGTGTTTTGTTGTATTAAGCACGAATACATACTTTTCGCACCGTTATGAGAAAAAGATTTGAGCGTATCACACAGACACTTGTAAAACCGATGTGTTCAGATTTAGCTCGTTTCGATGTAAAACAGCTTGTTTCGTTGTATTAAGCACGAATACATGCTTTTCGCGCAGTTATAACAGAAAAAGTTTTGAGTATCACACAGACACTTGTAAAACCGATGTGTTCAGACTTAGCTCGTTTCGATCTAAAACAGCTTGTGTAGTTGTATTAAGCACGAATACATGCTTTTCGCGCCGTTACAAGAGAAAAAGTTTTGATACGTATCACATGGACACTTGAAAAAACCGATGTGTTCAGATCTAGCTCTTTTCGGTCTAAAACACCATGTTTTGTTGTATTAAGCACGAATACATGCTTTTCGCGCAGTTATAAGAGAAAAAGTTTTGACGCGTATCACATGGACACTTGTAAAACCGATGTGTTCAGATCTAGCTCGTTTCGGTCTAAAACAGCTTGTTTCGTTGTTTTAAGCAAGAATACATGCTTTTCGCGCAGTTATAACAGAAAATGTTTTGAGTATCACACGGACACTTGTAAAACCGATGTGTTCAGATTTAGCTCGTTTCGATCTAAAACAGCTTGCTTCGTTGTATTAAGCACGAATAGATGCTTTTCGCGCAGTTATAAGAGAAAAAGCTTTGACGCGTATCACACGGACACTTGTAAAACCGATGTGTTCAGATTAAGCTCGTTTCGGTCTAAAACAGCTTGTTTCGTTGTGTTAAGCACGAATACATGCTTTTCGCGCAGTTACAAGAGAAAAAGTTTTGACGCGTATCACATAGACACTTGTAAAACCGATGTGTTCAGATTTAGCTCGTTTCGGTCTAAAACACCGTGTTTTGTTGTATTAAGCACGAATACATGCTTTTCGCACCGTTATGAGAAAAAGATTTGAGCGTATCACACAGACACTTGTAAAACCGATGTGTTCAGATTTAGCTCGCTTCGATGTAAAACAGCTTGTTTCGTTGTATTAAGCACGAATACATGCTTTTCGCGCAGTTATAAGAGAAAAAGCTTTGACGCGTATCACACGGACACTTGTAAAACCGATGTGTTCAGATTTAACTCGCTCCGGTTTAAAACAGCTTGTTTCGTTGTTTTAAACAAGAATACATGCTTTTCGCGCAATTACTGGAGAAAGTTTTGACGCGTATCACACGGACACTTGTAAAACCGATGTGTTCAGATTTAGTTCATTTCGGTCTAAAACAGCTTGATTCGTTGTATTAAGCACGAATACATGCTTTTCTCGCAGTTACAAGAGAAAACGTTTTGGCGCGTATCACATGGACACTTGTAAAACCGATGTGTTCTGATTTAGCTCGTTTCGGTCTAAAACGTCGTGTTTTGTTGTATTAAGCACGAATACATGCTTTTCGCACCCTTATGAGAAAAATATTTGACGCGTATCACACACACTTATAAAACCGATGTGTTCAGATTTAGCTCGTTTCGGTCTAAAACAACTTGTTTCGTTGTTTTAAGCAAGAATACATGCTTTTCGCACAGTTATAACAGAAAACGTTTTGACGAGTATCACAAGGACACTTGTAAAACCGATGTGTTCAGATTTAGCTCGTTTCGGTCTAAAATAGCTTGTTTCGTTGTTTTAAGCAAGAATACATGCTTTTCGCGCAGTTATAACAGAAAAAGTTTTGACGAGTATCACACGGACACTTGTAAAACCGATGTGTTCAGATTTAGCTCGTTTTGGTCTAAACCAGCTTGTTTCGTTGTTTTAAGCAAGAATACATGCTTTTCGCGCAGTTACAGGAGAAAACGTTTTGACGCGTATCACATGGACACTTGTAAAACCGATGTCTTCAGATTTAGCTCGTTTCGGTCTAAAACAGCTTCTTTCGTTGTATTAAACACGAATACATGCTTTTCGCGCAGTTATAAGATAAAAAGTTTTGATAGGTATCACATGGACACTTGTAAAACCGATGTGTTCAGATCTAGCTCGCTTCGTTCTAAAACAGCTTGTTTCGTTGTTTTAAGCAAGAATACATGCTTTTCGCGCAGTTATAAGAGAAAATGTTTTGACGCGTATCACACGGACACTTGTAAAACCGATGTGTTCAGATTAAGCTCGTTTCGGTCTAAAACAGCTTGTTTCGTTGTTTTAAGCAAAATACATGCTTTTCGCGCAGTTATAGGAGAAAAAGTTTGACGCGTATCACACGGACACTTGTAAAACCGATGTGTTCAGATATTATTCGTTTCGGTCTAAAACAACTTGTTTCATTGTTTTAAGCAAAAATACACGCTTTTCGCGGAGTTATAGGAGAAAAAGTTTTGTCGCGTATCACACGGACATTTGTAAAACCGATGTGTTCAGATTTAGCTCGTTTCGGTCTAAACAAGCTTGTTTCGTTGTTTTAAGAGAGAATACATGCTTTTCGCGCAGTTATAAGATAAAAAGTTTTGATAGGTATCACATGGACACTTGCAAAACCGATGTGTTCAGATCTAGCTCGCTTCGTTCTAAAACAGCTTGTTTCGCTGTTTTAAGCAAGAATACATGCTTTTCGCGCAGTTATGAGAGAAAAAGTTTTGACGCGTATCACAAGGGCACTTGTAAAACCGATGTGTTCAGATTTAACTCGTTCCGGTCTAAAACAGCTTCTTTCGTTGTTTTAAGCAAGAATACATGCTTTTCGCGCAGTTACAAGAGAAAAAGTTTTGACGCGTATCACATGGACACTTGTAAAACCGATGTGTTCAGATTTAGCTCGTTTCGGTCTAAAACACCGTGTTTTGTTGTATTAAGCACGAATACATGCTTTTCGCACCGTTATGAGAAAAGATTTGACGCTTATCACACAGACACTTGTAAAACCGATGTGTTCAGATTTAGCTCGTTTCGGTCTAAAACACCGTGTTTTGTTGTATTAAGCACGAATACATGCTTTTCGCACCGTTATGAGAAAAATATTTGACGCGTATCACACAGACACTTGTAAAACCGATGTGTTCAGATTAAGCTCGTTTCGGTCTAAAACAGCTTGGTTCGTTGTGTTAAGCACGAATACATGCTTTTAGCGCAGTTACAAGAGAAAACGTTTTGACGCGTATCACATGGACACTTGTAAAACCGATGTGTTCAGATTTAGCTCGCTTCGGTCTAAAACACCGTGTTTTGTTGTATTAAGCATGAATACATGCTTTTCGCACCGTTATGAGAAAAAGATTTGAGCGTATCACACAGACACTTGTAAAACCGATGTGTTCAGATATAGCTCGTTTCGATGTAAAACAGCTTGTTTCGTTGTATTAAGCACGAATACATGCTTTTCGCGCAGTTATAACAGAAAAAGTTTTGAGTATCACACAGACACTTGTAAAACCCATATGTTCAGACTTAGCTCGTTTCGGTCTAAAACAGCTTGTGTAGTCGGTCTAAAACAGCTTGGTTCGTTGTGTTAAGCACGAATACATGCTTTTCGCGCCGTTACAAGAGAAAAAGTTTTGATACGTATCACATGGACACTTGAAAAAACCGATGTGTTCAGATCTAGCTCTTTTCGGTCTAAAACACCATGTTTTGTTGTATTAAGCACGAAAACATGCTTTTCGCGCAGTTATAAGAGAAAAAGTTTTGACGCGTATCACATGGACACTTGTAAAACCGATGTGTTCAGATTAAGCTCGTTTCGGTCTAAAACAGCTTGTGTCGTTGTGTTAAGCACGAATACATGCTTTTCGCGCAGTTACAAGAGAAAAAGTTTTGACGCGTATCACATAGACACTTGTAAAACCGATGTGTTCAGATTTAGCTCGTTTCGGTCTAAAACACCGTGTTTTGTTGTATTAAGCACGAATACATGCTTTTCGCACCGTTATGAGAAAAAGATTTGAGCGTATCACACAGACACTTGTAAAACCGATGTGTTCAGATTTAGCTCGCTTCGATGTAAAACAGCTTGTTTCGTTGTATTAAGCACGAATACATGCTATTCGCGCAGTTATAAGAGAAAAAGCTTTGACGCGTATCACACGGACACTTGTAAAACCGATGTGTTCAGATTTAACTCGCTCCGGTCTAAAACAGCTTGTTTCGTTGTTTTAAACAAGAATACATGCTTTTCGCGCAATTACTGGAGAAAGTTTTGACGCGTATCACACGGACACTTGTAAAACCGATGTGTTCAGATTTAGTTCATTTCGGTCTAAAACAGCTTGATTCGTTGTATTAAGCACGAATACATGCTTTTCTCGCAGTTACAAGAGAAAACGTTTTGGCGCGTATCACATGGACACTTGTAAAACCGATGTGTTCTGATTTAGCTCGTTTCGGTCTAAAACGTCGTGTTTTGTTGTATTAAGCACGAATACATGCTTTTCGCACCCTTATGAGAAAAATATTTGACGCGTATCACACACACTTATAAAACCGATGTGTTCTGATTTAGCTCGTTTCGGTCTAAAACAACTTGTTTCGTTGTTTTAAGCAAGAATACATGCTTTTCGCACAGTTATAACAGAAAACGTTTTGACGAGTATCACAAGGACACTTGTAAAACCGATGTGTTCAGATTTAGCTCGTTTCGGTCTAAAATAGCTTGTTTCGTTGTTTTAAGCAAGAATACATGCTTTTCGCACAGTTATAACAGAAAAAGTTTTGACGAGTATCACACGGACACTTGTAAAACCGATGTGTTCAGATTTAGCTCGTTTCGGTCTAAACCAGCTTGTTTCGTTGTTTTAAGCAAGAATACATGCTTTTCGCGCAGTTACAGGAGAAAACGTTTTGACGCGTATCACATGGACACTTGTAAAACCGATGTCTTCAGATTTAGCTCGTTTCGGTCTAAAACAGCTTGTTTCGTTGTATTAAACACGAATACATGCTTTTCGCGCAGTTATAAGATAAAAAGTTTTGATAGGTATCACATGGACACTTGTAAAACCGATGTGTTCAGATCTAGCTCGCTTCGTTCTAAAACAGCTTGTTTCGTTGTTTTAAGCAAGGATACATGCTTTTCGCGCAGTTATAAGAGAAAATGTTTTGACGCGTATCACACGGACACTTGTAAAACCGATGTGTTCAGATTAAGCTCGTTTCGGTCTAAAACAGCTTGTTTCGTTGTGTTAAGCACGAATACATGCTTTTCGCGCAGTTACAAGAGAAAAAGTTTTGACGCGTATCACATGGACACTTGTAAAACCGATGTGTGCAGATTTATCTCGTTTCAGTCTAAAACACCGTGTTTCGTTGTATTAAGCACGAATACATGCTTTTCGCACCGTTATGAGAAAAAGATTTGACGCGTATCACACAGACACTTGTAAAACCGATGTGTTCAGATTTAGCTCATTTCGATGTAAAACAGCTTCTTTCGTTGTATTAAGCACGAATACATGCTTTTCGCGCAGTTATAAGAGAAAAACCTTTGACGCGTATCACACGGACACTTGTAAAACCGATGTGTTCAGATTTTGCTCCTTTCGGTCTAAAACACCGTGTTTTGTTGTATTAAGCACGAATACATGCTTTTCGCACCGTTATGAGAAAAAGATTTGAGCGTATCACACAGACACTTGTAAAACCGATGTGTTCAGATTTAGCTCGCTTCGATGTAAAACAGCTTGTTTCGTTGTATTAAGCACGAATACATGCTTTTCGCGCAGTTATAAGAGAAAAAGCTTTGACGCGTATCACACGGACACTTGTAAAACCGATGTGTTCAGATTTAACTCGCTCCGGTTTAAAACAGCTTGTTTCGTTGTTTTAAACAAGAATACATGCTTTTCGCGCAATTACTGGAGAAAGTTTTGACGCGTATCACACGGACACTTGTAAAACCGATGTGTTCAGATTTAGTTCATTTCGGTCTAAAACAGCTTGATTCGTTGTATTAAGCACGAATACATGCTTTTCTCGCAGTTACAAGAGAAAACGTTTTGGCGCGTATCACATGGACACTTGTAAAACCGATGTGTTCTGATTTAGCTCGTTTCGGTCTAAAACGTCGTGTTTTGTTGTATTAAGCACGAATACATGCTTTTCGCACCCTTATGAGAAAAATATTTGACGCGTATCACACACACTTATAAAACCGATGTGTTCAGATTTAGCTCGTTTCGGTCTAAAACAACTTGTTTCGTTGTTTTAAGCAAGAATACATGCTTTTCGCACAGTTATAACAGAAAACGTTTTGACGAGTATCACAAGGACACTTGTAAAACCGATGTGTTCAGATTTAGCTCGTTTCGGTCTAAAATAGCTTGTTTCGTTGTTTTAAGCAAGAATACATGCTTTTCGCGCAGTTATAACAGAAAAAGTTTTGACGAGTATCACACGGACACTTGTAAAACCGATGTGTTCAGATTTAGCTCGTTTTGGTCTAAACCAGCTTGTTTCGTTGTTTTAAGCAAGAATACATGCTTTTCGCGCAGTTACAGGAGAAAACGTTTTGACGCGTATCACATGGACACTTGTAAAACCGATGTCTTCAGATTTAGCTCGTTTCGGTCTAAAACAGCTTCTTTCGTTGTATTAAACACGAATACATGCTTTTCGCGCAGTTATAAGATAAAAAGTTTTGATAGGTATCACATGGACACTTGTAAAACCGATGTGTTCAGATCTAGCTCGCTTCGTTCTAAAACAGCTTGTTTCGTTGTTTTAAGCAAGAATACATGCTTTTCGCGCAGTTATAAGAGAAAATGTTTTGACGCGTATCACACGGACACTTGTAAAACCGATGTGTTCAGATTAAGCTCGTTTCGGTCTAAAACAGCTTGTTTCGTTGTTTTAAGCAAAATACATGCTTTTCGCGCAGTTATAGGAGAAAAAGTTTGACGCGTATCACACGGACACTTGTAAAACCGATGTGTTCAGATATTATTCGTTTCGGTCTAAAACAACTTGTTTCATTGTTTTAAGCAAAAATACACGCTTTTCGCGGAGTTATAGGAGAAAAAGTTTTGTCGCGTATCACACGGACATTTGTAAAACCGATGTGTTCAGATTTAGCTCGTTTCGGTCTAAACAAGCTTGTTTCGTTGTTTTAAGAGAGAATACATGCTTTTCGCGCAGTTATAAGATAAAAAGTTTTGATAGGTATCACATGGACACTTGCAAAACCGATGTGTTCAGATCTAGCTCGCTTCGTTCTAAAACAGCTTGTTTCGCTGTTTTAAGCAAGAATACATGCTTTTCGCGCAGTTATGAGAGAAAAAGTTTTGACGCGTATCACAAGGGCACTTGTAAAACCGATGTGTTCAGATTTAACTCGTTCCGGTCTAAAACAGCTTCTTTCGTTGTTTTAAGCAAGAATACATGCTTTTCGCGCAGTTACAAGAGAAAAAGTTTTGACGCGTATCACATGGACACTTGTAAAACCGATGTGTTCAGATTTAGCTCGTTTCGGTCTAAAACACCGTGTTTTGTTGTATTAAGCACGAATACATGCTTTTCGCACCGTTATGAGAAAAGATTTGACGCTTATCACACAGACACTTGTAAAACCGATGTGTTCAGATTTAGCTCGTTTCGGTCTAAAACACCGTGTTTTGTTGTATTAAGCACGAATACATGCTTTTCGCACCGTTATGAGAAAAATATTTGACGCGTATCACACAGACACTTGTAAAACCGATGTGTTCAGATTAAGCTCGTTTCGGTCTAAAACAGCTTGGTTCGTTGTGTTAAGCACGAATACATGCTTTTCGCGCAGTTACAAGAGAAAACGTTTTGACGCGTATCACATGGACACTTGTAAAACCGATGTGTTCAGATTTAGCTCGCTTCGGTCTAAAACACCGTGTTTTGTTGTATTAAGCATGAATACATGCTTTTCGCACCGTTATGAGAAAAAGATTTGAGCGTATCACACAGACACTTGTAAAACCGATGTGTTCAGATATAGCTCGTTTCGATGTAAAACAGCTTGTTTCGTTGTATTAAGCACGAATACATGCTTTTCGCGCAGTTATAACAGAAAAAGTTTTGAGTATCACACAGACACTTGTAAAACCCATATGTTCAGACTTAGCTCGTTTCGGTCTAAAACAGCTTGTGTAGTCGGTCTAAAACAGCTTGGTTCGTTGTGTTAAGCACGAATACATGCTTTTCGCGCCGTTACAAGAGAAAAAGTTTTGACGCGTATCACATAGACACTTGTAAAACCGATGTGTTCAGATTTAGCTCGTTTCGGTCTAAAACACCGTGTTTTGTTGTATTAAGCACGAATACATGCTTTTCGCACCGTTATGAGAAAAAGATTTGAGCGTATCACACAGACACTTGTAAAACCGATGTGTTCAGATTTAGCTCGCTTCGATGTAAAACAGCTTGTTTCGTTGTATTAAGCACGAATACATGCTATTCGCGCAGTTATAAGAGAAAAAGCTTTGACGCGTATCACACGGACACTTGTAAAACCGATGTGTTCAGATTTAACTCGCTCCGGTCTAAAACAGCTTGTTTCGTTGTTTTAAACAAGAATACATGCTTTTCGCGCAATTACTGGAGAAAGTTTTGACGCGTATCACACGGACACTTGTAAAACCGATGTGTTCAGATTTAGTTCATTTCGGTCTAAAACAGCTTGATTCGTTGTATTAAGCACGAATACATGCTTTTCTCGCAGTTACAAGAGAAAACGTTTTGGCGCGTATCACATGGACACTTGTAAAACCGATGTGTTCTGATTTAGCTCGTTTCGGTCTAAAACGTCGTGTTTTGTTGTATTAAGCACGAATACATGCTTTTCGCACCCTTATGAGAAAAATATTTGACGCGTATCACACACACTTATAAAACCGATGTGTTCTGATTTAGCTCGTTTCGGTCTAAAACAACTTGTTTCGTTGTTTTAAGCAAGAATACATGCTTTTCGCACAGTTATAACAGAAAACGTTTTGACGAGTATCACAAGGACACTTGTAAAACCGATGTGTTCAGATTTAGCTCGTTTCGGTCTAAAATAGCTTGTTTCGTTGTTTTAAGCAAGAATACATGCTTTTCGCACAGTTATAACAGAAAAAGTTTTGACGAGTATCACACGGACACTTGTAAAACCGATGTGTTCAGATTTAGCTCGTTTCGGTCTAAACCAGCTTGTTTCGTTGTTTTAAGCAAGAATACATGCTTTTCGCGCAGTTACAGGAGAAAACGTTTTGACGCGTATCACATGGACACTTGTAAAACCGATGTCTTCAGATTTAGCTCGTTTCGGTCTAAAACAGCTTGTTTCGTTGTATTAAACACGAATACATGCTTTTCGCGCAGTTATAAGATATAAAGTTTTGATAGGTATCACATGGACACTTGTAAAACCGATGTGTTCAGATCTAGCTCGCTTCGTTCTAAAACAGCTTGTTTCGTTGTTTTAAGCAAGGATACATGCTTTTCGCGCAGTTATAAGAGAAAATGTTTTGACGCGTATCACACGGACACTTGTAAAACCGATGTGTTCAGATTAAGCTCGTTTCGGTCTAAAACAGCTTGTTTCGTTGTGTTAAGCACGAATACATGCTTTTCGCGCAGTTACAAGAGAAAAAGTTTTGACGCGTATCACATGGACACTTGTAAAACCGATGTGTGCAGATTTATCTCGTTTCAGTCTAAAACACCGTGTTTCGTTGTATTAAGCACGAATACATGCTTTTCGCACCGTTATGAGAAAAAGATTTGACGCGTATCACACAGACACTTGTAAAACCGATGTGTTCAGATTTAGCTCATTTCGATGTAAAACAGCTTCTTTCGTTGTATTAAGCACGAATACATGCTTTTCGCGCAGTTATAAGAGAAAAACCTTTGACGCGTATCACACGGACACTTGTAAAACCGATGTGTTCAGATTTTGCTCCTTTCGGTCTAAAACACCGTGTTTTGTTGTATTAAGCACGAATACATGCTTTTCGCACCGTTATGAGAAAAAGATTTGACGCGTATCACACAGACACTTGTAAAACCGATGTGTTCAGATTTAGCTCGTTTCAATGTAAAACAGCTTGTTTCGTTGTATTAAGCACGAATACATGCTTTTCGCGCAGTTATAAGAGAAAAAGCTTTGACGCGTATCACACGGACACTTGTAAAACCGATGTGTTCAGATTTAACTCGCTCCGGTCTAAAACAGCTTGTCTCGTTGATTTAAACAAGAATACAAGCTTTTCGCGCAATTATAGGAGAAAAAGTTTTGACGCGTACACACGGACACTTGTAAAACCGATGTGTTCAGATTTAGTTCGTTTCGGTCTAAAACAGCTTGTTTCGTTGTATTAAGCACGAATACATGCTTTTCGCGCAGTTACAAGAGAAAATATTTTGACGCGTATCACATGGACACTTGTAAAACCGTTGTGTACAGATTTAGCTCGTTTCGGTCTAAAACACCGTGTTTAGTTGTATTACGCACGAATACATGCTTTTCGTACCGTTATGAGAAAAATATTTGACGCGTATCACACACACTTGTAAAACCGATGTGTTCAGATTTAGCTCGTTTCGTTCTAAAACAACTTGTTTCGTTGTTTTAAGCAAGAATACATGCTTTTCGCGCAGTTATAACAGAAAAAGTTTTGACGAGTATCACAAGGACACTTGTAAAACCGATGTGTTCAGATTTAGCTCGTTTCGGTCTAAAACAGCTTGTTTCGTTGTTTTAAGCAAGAATACATGCTTTTCGCGCAGTTATAACAGAAAAAGTTGTGACGAGTATCACACGGACACTTGTAAAACCGATATGTTCAGATTTAGCTCATTTTGGTCTAAAACAGCTTGTTTCGTTTTATTAAACACGAATACATGCTTTTCGCGCAGTTATAAGATAAAAAGTTTATGGGTATCACATGGACACTTGTAAAACCGATGTGTTCAGATCTAGCTCGTTTCGGTCTAAAACACCATGGTTTGTTGTATTAAGCACGAATACATGCTTTTCGCGCAGTTATAAGAGAAAAAGTTTTGACGCGTATCACACGGACACTTGTAAAACCGATGTGTTCAGATCTAGCTCGTTTCGGTCTAAAACAGCTTGTTTCGTTGTTTTAAGTAAGAACACATGCTTTTCGCGCAGTTATAACAGAAAAAGTTTTGAGTATCACACGGACACTTGTAAAACCGATGTGTTCAGACTTAGCTCGTTTCGGTCTAAAACAGCTTGTGTAGTTGTTTTAAGCAAAAATACATGCTTTTCGCGCAGTTATAGGAGAAAATGTTTGACGCGTATTACACGGACACTTGTAAAACCGATGTGTTCAGATTTAGCTCGTTTTGGTCTAAAACTGCTTGTTTCGTTGTATTAAGCACGAATACATGCTTTTCGCGCCGTTACAAGAGAAAAAGTTTTGACGCGTATCACATGGACACTTGTAAAACCGATGTGTTCAGATTTAGCTCGTTTCGGTCTAAAACACCGTGTTTTGTTGTATTAAGCACAAATACATGCTTTTCGCACCGTTATGAGAAAAAGATTTGACGCGTATCACACGGACGCTTGTAAAACCGATGTGTTCAGATTTAGCTCGTTTCGTTCTAAAACAGCTTGTTTCGTTGTTTTAAGCAAGAATACATGCTTTTCGCGCAGTTATAAGAGAAAAATTTCTGACGACTATCACATGGACACTTGTAAAACCGATGTGTTCAGATATTATTCGTTTCGGTCAAAACAACTTGTTTCATTGTTTTAAGCAAAAATACACGCTTTTCGCGGAGTTATAGGAGAAAAAGTTTTGACGCGTATCACATGGACACTTGTAAAACCGATGTGTTCAGATTTAGCTCGTTTCGGTCTAGAACTGCTTGTTTCGTTGTTTTAAGCAAGAATACATGCTTTTCGCGCAGTTATGAGAGAAAAAGTTTTGACGCGTATCACAAGGGCACTTGTAAAACCGATGTGTTCAGATTTAGGTCGTTCCGGTCTAAAACAGCTTCTTTCGTTGTTTTAAGCAAGAATACATGCTTTTCGTGCAGTTACAAGAGAAAAAGTTTTGACGCGTATCACATGGACACTTGTAAAACCGATGTGTTCAGATTTAGCTCGTTTCGGTCTAAAACACCGTGTTTTGTTGTATTAAACACGAATACATGCTTTTCGCACCGTTATGAGAAAAAGATTTGACGCGTATCACAAGGACACTTGTAAAACCGATGTGTTCAGATCTAATTCGTTTCGGTCTAAAACAGCTTGTTTCGTTGTTTTAAGCAAGAATACATGCTTTTCGCGCAGTTATAACAGAAAAAGTTTTGACGAGTATCACACGAACACTTGTAAAACCGATGTGTTCAGATTTAGCTCGTTTCGGTCTAAACCAGCTTGTTTCGTTGTTTTAAGCAAGAATACATGCTTTTCGCGCAGTTACAGGAGAAAACGTTTTGACGCGTATCACATGGACACTTGTAAAACCGATGTCTTCAGATTTAGCTCGTTTCGGTTTAAAACAGCTTGTTTCGTTGTATTAAACACGAATACATGCTTTTCGCGCAGTTATAAGATAAAAAGTTTTGATACGTATCACATGGACACTTGTAAAACCGATGTGTTCAGATCTAGCTCTTTTCGGTCTAAAACACCATGTTTTGTGTTATTAAGCACGAATACATGCTTTTCGCGCAGTTATAAGAGAAAAAGTTTTGACGCGTATCACATGGACACTTGTAAAACCGACGTGTTCAGATCTAGCTCGTTTCGGTCTAAAACAGCCTGTTTCGTTGTTTTAAGCAAGAATACATGCTTTTCGCGCAGTTATAACAGAAAATGTTTTGAGTATCACACGGACACTTGTAAAACCGATGTGTTCAGATTTAGTTCGTTTCGATCTAAAACAGCTTGTGTAGTTGTTTTAAGCAAAATACATGCTTTTCGCGCAGTTATAGGAGAAAAAGTTTGACGCGTATCACACGGACACTTGTAAAACCGATGTGTTCAGATATTATTCGTTTCGGTCTAAAACAACTTGTTTCATTGTTTTAAGCAAAAATACACGCTTTTCGCGGAGTTATAGGAGAAAAAGTTCTGTCGCGTATCACACGGACATTTGTAAAACCGATGTGTTCAGACTTAGCTCGTTTCGGTCTAAAACAGCTTGTGTAGTTGTTTTAGGCAAAAATACATGCTTTTCGCGCAGTTATAGGAGAAAATGTTTGACGCGTATTACACGGACACTTGTAAAACCGATGTGTTCAGATTTAGCTCGTTTTGGTCTAAAACTGCTTGTTTCGTTGTATTAAGCACGAATACATGCTTTTCGCGCCGTTACAAGAGAAAAAGTTTTGACGCGTATCACATGGACACTTGTAAAACCGATGTGTTCAGATTTAGCTCGTTTCGGTCTAAAACACCGTGTTTTGTTGTATTAAGCACGAATACATGCTTTTCGCACCGTTATGAGAAAAAGATTTGACGCGTATCACACGGACGCTTGTAAAACCGATGTGTTCAGATTTAGCTCGTTTCGTTCTAAAACAGCTTGTTTCGTTGTTTTAAGCAAGAATACATGCTTTTCGCGCAGTTATAAGAGAAAAATTTCTGACGACTATCACATGGACACTTGTAAAACCGATGTGTTCAGATATTATTCGTTTCGGTCAAAACAACTTGTTTCATTGTTTTAAGCAAAAATACACGCTTTTCGCGGAGTTATAGGAGAAAAAGTTTTGACGCGTATCACATGGACACTTGTAAAACCGATGTGTTCAGATTTAGCTCGTTTCGGTCTAGAACTGCTTGTTTCGTTGTTTTAAGCAAGAATACATGCTTTTCGCGCAGTTATGAGAGAAAAAGTTTTGACGCGTATCACAAGGGCACTTGTAAAACCGATGTGTTCAGATTTAGGTCGTTCCGGTCTAAAACAGCTTCTTTCGTTGTTTTAAGCAAGAATACATGCTTTTCGCGCAGTTATGAGAGAAAAAGTTTTGACGCGTATCACATGGACACTTGTAAAACCGATATCTTCAGATTTAGCTCGTTTCGGTCTAAAACAGCTTGTTTCGTTGTATTAAGCACGAATACATGCTTTTCGTGCAGTTACAAGATAAAAAGTTTTGATAGGTATCACATGGACACTTGCAAAACCGATGTGTTCAGATCTAGCTCGCTTCGTTCTAAAACATCTTGTTTCGTTGTGTTAAGCAAGAATACATGCTTTTCGCGCAGTTATGAGAGAAAAAGGTTTGACGCGTATCACAAGGGCACTTGTAAAACCGATGTGTTCAGATTTAGCTCGATCCGGTCTAAAACAGCTTCTTTCGTTGTTTTAAGCAAGAATACATGCTTTTCGCGCAGTTACAAGAGAAAAAGTTTTGACGCGTATCACATAGACACATGTAAAACTGATGTGTTCAGATTTAGCTCGTTTCGATGTAAAACAGCTTGTTTCGTTGTATTAAGCACGAATACATACTTTTCGCGCAGTTATGAGAGAAAAAGCTTTGACGAGTATCACACGGACACTTGTAAAACCGATGTGTTCAGATTTAACTCGCTCCGGTCTAAAACAGCTTGTTTCGTTGTTTTAAACAAGAATACATGCTTTTCGCGCAATTATAGGAGAAAGTTTTGACGCGTATCACACGGACACTTGTAAAACCGATGTGTTCAGATTTAGTTCGTTTCGGTCTAAAACAGCTTGATTCGTTGTATTATGCACGAATACATGCTTTTCGCGCAGTTACAAGAGAAAACGTTTTGACGCGTATCACATGAACACTTGTAAAACCGATGTGTTCAGATTTAGCTCGTTTCGGTCTAAAACACCGTGTTTTGTTGTATTAAGCACGAATACATGCTTTTCGCACCGTTATCAGAAAAAGATTTGACGCGTATCACACACACTTGTAAAACCGATGTGTTCAGATTTAACTCGCTCTGGTCTAAAACAACTTGTTTCGTTGTTTTAAGCAAGAATACATGCTTTTCGCGCAGTGATAACAGAAAAAGTTTTGACGAGTATCACACGGACACTTGTAAAACCGATGTGTTCAGACTTAGCTCGTTTCGGTCTAAACCAGCTTGTTTCGTTGTTTTAAGCAAGAATACATGCTTTTCGCGCAGTTACAGGAGAAAACGTTTTGACGCGTATCACATGGACACTTGTAAAACCGATGTGTTCAGATCTAGCTCGCTTCGTTCTAAAACAGCTTGTTTCGTTGTTTTAAGCAAGAATACATGCTTTTCGCTCAGTTATAAGAGAAAAAGATTTGACGCGTATCACACGGACACTTGTAAAGCCGATGTGTTCAGATTAAGCTCGTTTCGGTCTAAAACAGCTTGTTTCGTTGTGTTAAGCAGGAATACATGCTTTTCGCGCAGTTACAAGAGAAAAAGTTTTGACGCGTATCACATGGACACTTGTAAAACTGATGTGTGCAAATTTATCTCGTTTCGGTCTAAAACCCCGTGTTTTGTTGTATTAAGCACGAATACATGCTTTTCGCACCGTTATGAGAAAAAGATTTGACGCGTATCGCACAGACACTTGTAAAACCGATGTGTTCAGATTTAGCTCATTTCGATGTAAAACAGCTTGTTTCGTTGTATTAAGCACGAATACATGCTTTTCGCGCAGTTATAAGAGAAAAAGCTTTGACGCGTATCACACGGACACTTGTAAAACCGATGTGTTCAGATTTAGCTCGTTTCGGTCTAAAACACCGTCTTTTGTTGTATTAAGCACGAATACATGCTTTTCGCACCGTTATGAGAAAAAGATTTGACGCGTATCACACACACTTGTAAAACCGATGTGTTCAGATTTAGCTCATTTCGATGTAAAACAGCTTGTTTCGTTGTATTAAGCACGAATACATACTTTTCGCGCAGTTATAAGAGAAAAAGCTTTGACGAGTATCACACGGACACTTGTAAAACCGATGTGTTCAGATTTAACTCGCTCCGGTCTAAAACAGCTTGTTTCGTTGTTTTAAACAAGAATACATGCTTTTCGCGCAATTATAGGAGAAAGTTTTGACGAGTATCACACGGACACTTGTAAAACCGATGTGTTCAGATTTAGTTCGTTTCGGTCTAAAACAGCTTGATTCGTTGTATTAAGCACGAATACATGCTTTTCGCGCAGTTACAAGAGAAAACGTTTTGACGCGTATCACATGAACACTTGTAAAACCGATGTGTTCAGATTTAGCTCGTTTCGGTCTAAAACACCGTGTTTTGTTGTATTAAGCACGAATACATGCTTTTCGCACCGTTATGAGAAAAAGATTTGACGCGTATCACACACACTTGTAAAACCGATGTGTTCAGATTTAACTCGCTCTGGTCTAAAACAACTTGTTTCGTTGTTTTAAGCAAGAATACATGCTTTTCCCGCAGTTATAACAGAAAACGTTTTGACGAGTATGACACGGACACTTGTAAAACCGATGTGTTCAGACTTAGCTCGTTTCGGTCTAAACCAGCTTGTTTCGTTGTTTTAAGCAAGAATACATGCTTTTCGCGCAGTTACAGGAGAAAACGTTTTGACGCGTATCACATGGACACTTGTAAAACCGATGTGTTCAGATCTAGCTCGCTTCGTTCTAAAACAGCTTGTTTCGTTGTTTTAAGCAAGAATACATGCTTTTCGCTCAGTTATAAGAGAAAAAGATTTGACGCGTATCACACGGACACTTGTAAAGCCGATGTGTTCAGATTAAGCTCGTTTCAGTCTAAAACAGCTTGTTTCGTTGTGTTAAGCAGGAATACATGCTTTTCGCGCAGTTACAAGAGAAAAAGTTTTGACGCGTATCACATGGACACTTGTAAAACCGATGTGTGCAAATTTATCTCGTTTCGGTCTAAAACCCCGTGTTTTGTTGTTTAAGCACGAATACATGCTTTTCGCACCGTTATGAGAAAAAGATTTGACGCGTATCACACAGACACTTGTAAAACCGATGTGTTCAGATTTAGCTCATTTCGATGTAAAACAGCTTGTTTCGTTGTATTAAGCACGAATACATGCTTTTCGCGCAGTTATAAGAGAAAAAGCTTTGACGCGTATCACACGGACACTTGTAAAACCGATGTGTTCAGATTTAGCTCGTTTCGGTCTAAAACACCGTGTTTTGTTGTATTAAGCACGAATACATGCTTTTCGCACCGTTATGAGAAAAAGATTTGACGCGTATCACACACACTTGTAAAACCGATGTGTTCAGATTTAGCTCGTTTCGATGTAAAACAGCTTGTTTCGTTGTATTAAGCACGAATACATACTTTTCGCGCAGTTATAAGAGAAAAAGCTTTGACGAGTATCACACGGACACTTGTAAAACCGATGTGTTCAGATTTAACTCGCTCCGGTCTAAAACAGCTTGTTTCGTTGTTTTAAACAAGAATACATGCTTTTCGCGCAATTATAGGAGAAAGTTTTGACGAGTATCACACGGACACTTGTAAAACCGATGTGTTCAGATTTAGTTCGTTTCGGTCTAAAACAGCTTGATTCGTTGTATTAAGCACGAATACATGCTTTTCGCGCAGTTACAAGAGAAAACGTTTTGACGCGTATCACATGAACACTTGTAAAACCGATGTGTTCAGATTTAGCTCGTTTCGGTCTAAAACACCGTGTTTTGTTGTATTAAGCACGAATACATGCTTTTCGCACCGTTATGAGAAAAATATTTGACGCGTATCACACAGACACTTGTAAAACCGATGTGTTCAGATTTAGCTCATTTCGATGTAAAACAGCTTGTTTCGTTGTATTAAGCACGAATACATCCTTTTCGCGCAGTTATAAGAGAAAAAGCTTTGACGCGTATCACACGGACACTTGTAAAACCGATGTGTTCAGATTTAACTCGCTCCGGTCTAAAACAGCTTGTTTCGTTGTTTTAAACAAGAATACATGCTTTTCGCGCAATTATAGGAGAAAGTTTTGACGAGTATCACACGGACACTTGTAAAACCGATGTGTTCAGATTTAGTTCGTTTCGGTCTAAAACAGCTTGATTCGTTGTATTAAGCACGAATACATGCTTTTCGCGCAGTTACAAGAGAAAACGTTTTGACGCGTATCACATGAACACTTGTAAAACCGATGTGTTCAGATTTAGCTCGTTTCGGTCTAAAACACCGTGTTTTGTTGTATTAAGCACGAATACATGCTTTTCGCACCGTTATGAGAAAAATATTTGACGCGTATCACACAGACACTTGTAAAACCGATGTGTTCAGATTTAGCTCATTTCGATGTAAAACAGCTTGTTTCGTTGTATTAAGCACGAATACATCCTTTTCGCGCAGTTATAAGAGAAAAAGCTTTGACGCGTATCACACGGACACTTGTAAAACCGATGTGTTCAGATTTAGCTCGTTTCGGTCTAAAACACCGTGTTTTGTTGTATTAAGCACGAATACATGCTTTTCGCACCGTTATGAGAAAAAGATTTGACGCGTATCACACACACTTGTAAAACCGATATGTTCAGATTTAGCTCGTTTCGTTCTAAAACAGCTTGTTTCGTTGTTTTAAGCAAGAATACATGCTTTTCGCGCAGTTATGAGAGAAAAAGTTTTGACGCGTATCACAAGGGCACTTGTAAAACCGATGTGTTCAGATTTAGCTCGTTCCGGTCTAAAACAGCTTCTTTCGTTGTTTTAGGCAAGAATACATGCTTTTCGCGCGATTACAAGAGAAAAAGTTTTGACGCGTATCACACAGACACTTGTAAAACCGATGTGTTCAGATATAGCTCGTTTCGATGTAAAACACCTTGTTTCGTTGTATTAAGCACGAATACATGCTTTTCGCGCAGTTATAAGAGAAAAAGCTTTGACGCGTATCACACGAACACTTGTAAAACCGATGTGTTCAGATTTAACACGCTCCGGTCTAAAACAGCTTGTTTCGTTGTTTTAAAAAAGAATACATGCTTTTCGCGCAGTTACAAGAGAAAAAGATTTGACGCGTATCACATGGACACTTGTAAAACCGATGTGTTCAGATTTAGCTCGTTTCGGTCTAAAACACCGTGTTTTGTTCTATTAAGCACGAATACATGCTTTTCGCACCGTTATGAGAAAAAGATTTGACGCGTATCACACAGACACTTGTAAAACCGATGTGTTGAGATTTAGCTCGTTTCGATGTATAACAGCTTGTTTCGTTGTATTAAGCACGAATACATGCTTTTCGCGCAGTTATAAGAGAAAAAGCTTTGACGCGTATCACACGGACACTTGTAAAACCGATGTGTTCAGATTAAGCTCGTTTCGGTCTAAAACAGCTTGTTTCGTTGTGTTCAGCACGAATACATGCTTTTCGGGAAGTTACAAGAGAAAAAGTTTTGACGCGTATCACATGGACACTTGTAAAACCGATGTGTTCAGATTTAGCTCGTTTCGGTCTAAAACACCGTGTTTTGTTGTATTAAGCACGAATACATGCTTTTCGCACCGTTATGAGAAAAAGATTTGAGCGTATCACAGAGACACTTGTAAAACCGATGTGTTCAGATTTAGCTCGTTTCGATGTAAAACAGCTTGTTTCGTTGTTATAAGCACGAATACATGCTTTTCGTGCAGTTATAAGAGAAAAAGCTTTGACGCGTATCATACGGACACTTGTAAAACCGATGTGTTCAGATTTAACTCGCTCCGGTCTAAAACAGCTTGTTTCGTTGTTTTAAACAAGAATACATGCTTTTCGCGCAATTACAGGACAAGGTTTTGACGCGTATCACACGGACACTTGTAAAACCGATGTGTTCAGATTTAGTTCATTTCGGTCTAAAACAGCTTGATTCGTTGTATTAAGCACGAATACATGCTTTTCGCGCAGTTACAAGAGAAAACGTTTTGACGCGTATCACATGGACACTTGTAAAACCGATGTGTTCAGATTTAGCTCGTTTCGGTCTAAAACGCCGTGTTTTGTTGTATTAAGCACGAATACATGCTTTTCGCACCGTTATGAGAAAAATATTTGACGCGTATCACACACACTTGTAAAACCGATGTGTTCAGATTTAGCTCGTTTCGTTCTAAAACAGCTTGTTTCGTTGTTTTAAGCAAGAATACATACTTTTCGCGCAGTTATAAGAAAAAATTTTTGACGCGTATCACAAGGACACTTGTAAAACCGATGTGTTCAGATCCAATTCGTTTCGGTCTAAAACAACTTGTTTCGTTGTTTTAAGCAAGAATACATGCTTTTCGCACAGTTATAAGAGAAAAAGCTTTGACGAGTATCACACGGACACTTGTAAAACCGATGTGTTCAGATTTAACTCGCTCCGGTCTAAAACAGCTTGTTTCGTTGTTTTAAACAAGAATACATGCTTTTCGCGCAATTATAGGAGAAAGTTTTGACGAGTATCACACGGACACTTGTAAAACCGATGTGTTCAGATTTAGTTCGTTTCGGTCTAAAACAGCTTGATTCGTTGTATTAAGCACGAATACATGCTTTTCGCGCAGTTACAAGAGAAAACGTTTTGACGCGTATTACATGAACACTTGTAAAACCGATGTGTTCAGATTTAGCTCGTTTCGGTCTAAAACACCGTGTTTTGTTGTATTAAGCACGAATACATGCTTTTCGCACCGTTATGAGAAAAAGATTTGACGCGTATCACACACACTTGTAAAACCGATGTGTTCAGATTTAACTCGCTCTGGTCTAAAACAACTTGTTTCGTTGTTTTAAGCAAGAATACATGCTTTTCGCGCAGTTATAACAGAAAAAGTTTTGACGAGTATCACACGGACACTTGTAAAACCGATGTGTTCAGACTTAGCTCGTTTCGGTCTAAACCAGCTTGTTTCGTTGTTTTAAGCAAGAATACATGCTTTTCGCGCAGTTACAGGAGAAAACGTTTTGACGCGTATCACATGGACACTTGTAAAACCGATGTGTTCAGATCTAGCTCGCTTCGTTCTAAAACAGCTTGTTTCGTTGTTTTAAGCAAGAATACATGCTTTTCGCTCAGTTATAAGAGAAAAAGATTTGACGCGTATCACACGGACACTTGTAAAGCCGATGTGTTCAGATTAAGCTCGTTTCAGTCTAAAACAGCTTGTTTCGTTGTGTTAAGCAGGAATACATGCTTTTCGCGCAGTTACAAGAGAAAAAGTTTTGACGCGTATCACATGGACACTTGTAAAACCGATGTGTGCAAATTTATCTCGTTTCGGTCTAAAACCCCGTGTTTTGTTGTTTAAGCACGAATACATGCTTTTCGCACCGTTATGAGAAAAAGATTTGACGCGTATCACACAGACACTTGTAAAACCGATGTGTTCAGATTTAGCTCATTTCGATGTAAAACAGCTTGTTTCGTTGTATTAAGCACGAATACATGCTTTTCGCGCAGTTATAAGAGAAAAAGCTTTGACGCGTATCACACGGACACTTGTAAAACCGATGTGTTCAGATTTAGCTCGTTTCGGTCTAAAACACCGTGTTTTGTTGTATTAAGCACGAATACATGCTTTTCGCACCGTTATGAAAAAAAGATTTGACGCGTATCACACACACTTGTAAAACCGATGTGTTCAGATTTAGCTCGTTTCGATGTAAAACAGCTTGTTTCGTTGTATTAAGCACGAATACATACTTTTCGCGCAGTTATAAGAGAAAAAGATTTGACGAGTATCACACGGACACTTGTAAAACCGATGTGTTCAGATTACCCTCGCTCCGGTCTAAAACAGCTTGTTTCGTTGTTTTAAACAAGAATACATGCTTTTCGCGCAATTATAGGAGAAAGTTTTGACGCGTATCACACGGACACTTGTAAAACCGATGTGTTCAGATTTAGTTCGTTTCGGTCTAAAACAGCTTGATTCGTTGTATTAAGCACGAATACATGCTTTTCGCGCAGTTACAAGAGAAAACGTTTTGACGCGTATCACATGAACACTTGTAAAACCGATGTGTTCAGATTTAGCTCGTTTCGGTCTAAAACACCGTGTTTTCTTGTATTAAGCACGAATACATGCTTTTCGCACCGTTATGAGAAAAAGATTTGACGCGTATCACACACACTTGTAAAACCGATGTGTTCAGATTTAACTCGCTCTGGTCTAAAACAACTTGTTTCGTTGTTTTAAGCAAGAATACATGCTTTTCGCGCAGTTATAACAGAAAAAGTTTTGACGAGTATCACACGGACACTTGTAAAACCGATGTGTTCAGACTTAGCTCGTTTCGGTCTAAACCAGCTTGTTTCGTTGTTTTAAGCAAGAATACATGCTTTTCGCGCAGTTACAGGACAAAACGTTTTGACGCGTATCACATGGACACTTGTAAAACCGATGTGTTCAGATCTAGCTCGCTTCGTTCTAAAACAGCTTGTTTCGTTGTTTTAAGCAAGAATACATGCTTTTCGCTCAGTTATAAGAGAAAAAGTTTTGACGCGTATCACACGGACACTTGTAAAGCCGATGTGTTCAGATTAAGCTCGTTTCGGTCTAAAACAGCTTGTTTCGTTGTGTTAAGCAGGAATACATGATTTTCGCGCAGTTACAAGAGAAAAAGTTTTGACGCGTATCACATGGACACTTGTAAAACCGATGTGTGCAAATTTATCTCGTTTCGGTCTAAAACACCGTGTTTTGTTGTATTAAGCACGAATACATGCTTTTCGCACCGTTATGAGAAAAATATTTGACGCGTATCACACAGACACTTGTAAAACCGATGTGTTCAGATTTAGCTCATTTCGATGTAAAACAGCTTGTTTCGTTGTATTAAGCACGAATACATCCTTTTCGCGCAGTTATAAGAGAAAAAGCTTTGACGCGTATCACACGGACACTTGTAAAACCGATGTGTTCAGATTTAGCTCGTTTCGGTCTAAAACACCGTGTTTTGTTGTATTAAGCACGAATACATGCTTTTCGCACCGTTATGAGAAAAAGATTTGACGCGTATCACACACACTTGTAAAACCGATATGTTCAGATTTAGCTCGTTTCGTTCTAAAACAGCTTGTTTCGTTGTTTTAAGCAAGAATACATGCTTTTCGCGCAGTTATGAGAGAAAAAGTTTTGACGCGTATCACAAGGGCACTTGTAAAACCGATGTGTCCAGATTTAGCTCGTTCCGGTCTAAAACAGCTTCTTTCGTTGTTTTAGGCAAGAATACATGCTTTTCGCGCGATTACAAGAGAAAAAGTTTTGACGCGTATCACACAGACACTTGTAAAACCGATGTGTTCAGACATAGCTCGTTTCGATGTAAAACACCTTGTTTCGTTGTATTAAGCACGAATACATGCTTTTCGCGCAGTTATAAGAGAAAAAGCTTTGACGCGTATCACACGAACACTTGTAAAACCGATGTGTTCAGATTTAACACGCTCCGGTCTAAAACAGCTTGTTTCGTTGTTTTAAAAAAGAATACATGCTTTTCGCGCAGTTACAAGAGAAAAAGATTTGACGCGTATCACATGGACACTTGTAAAACCGATGTGTTCAGATTTAGCTCGTTTCGGTCTAAAACACCGTGTTTTGTTCTATTAAGCACGAATACATGCTTTTCGCACCGTTATGAGAAAAAGATTTGACGCGTATCACACAGACACTTGTAAAACCGATGTGTTGAGATTTAGCTCGTTTCGATGTATAACAGCTTGTTTCGTTGTATTAAGCACGAATACATGCTTTTCGCGCAGTTATAAGAGAAAAAGCTTTGACGCGTATCACACGGACACTTGTAAAACCGATGTGTTCAGATTAAGCTCGTTTCGGTCTAAAACTGCTTGTTTCGTTGTGTTAAGCACGAATACATGCTTTTCGGGAAGTTACAAGAGAAAAAGTTTTGACGCGTATCACATGGACACTTGTAAAACCGATGTGTTCAGATTTAGCTCGTTTCGGTCTAAAACACCGTGTTTTGTTGTATTAAGCACGAATACATGCTTTTCGCACCGTTATGAGAAAAAGATTTGAGCGTATCACAGAGACACTTGTAAAACCGATGTGTTCAGATTTAGCTCGTTTCGATGTAAAACAGCTTGTTTCGTTGTTATAAGCACGAATACATGCTTTTCGTGCAGTTATAAGAGAAAAAGCTTTGACGCGTATCATACGGACACTTGTAAAACCGATGTGTTCAGATTTAACTCGCTCCGGTCTAAAACAGCTTGTTTCGTTGTTTTAAACAAGAATACATGCTTTTCGCGCAATTACAGGACAAGGTTTTGACGCGTATCACACGGACACTTGTAAAACCGATGTGTTCAGATTTAGTTCATTTCGGTCTAAAACAGCTTGATTCGTTTTATTAAGCACGAATACATGCTTTTCGCGCAGTTACAAGAGAAAACGTTTTGACGCGTATCACATGGACACTTGTAAAACCGATGTGTTCAGATTTAGCTCGTTTCGGTCTAAAACGCCGTGTTTTGTTGTATTAAGCACGAATACATGCTTTTCGCACCGTTATGAGAAAAATATTTGACGCGTATCACACACACTTGTAAAACCGATGTGTTCAGATTTAGCTCGTTTCGTTCTAAAACAGCTTGTTTCGTTGTTTTAAGCAAGAATACATACTTTTCGCGCAGTTATAAGAAAAAATTTTTGACGCGTATCACAAGGACACTTGTAAAACCGATGTGTTCAGATCCAATTCGTTTCGGTCTAAAACAACTTGTTTCGTTGTTTTAAGCAAGAATACATGCTTTTCGCACAGTTATAACAGAAAACGTTTTGACGAGTATCACAAGGACACTTGTAAAACCGATGTGTTCAGATTTAGCTCGTTTTGGTCTAAAACAGCTTGTTTCGTTGTTTTAAGCAAGAATACATGCTTTTCGCGCAGTTATAACAGAAAAAGTTTTGACGAGTATCACACGGACACTTGTAAAACCGATGTGTTCAGATTTAGCTCGTTTCGGTCTAAACCAGCTTGTTTCGTTGTTTTAAGCAAGAATACATGCTTTTCGCCCACTTACAATAGAAAACGTTTTGACGCGTATCACATGGACACTTGTAAAACCGATGTGTTCAGATTTAGCTCGTTTCAGTCTAAAACACCGTGTTTTGTTGTATTAAGCACGAATACATGCTTTTCGCACCGTTATGAGAAAAAGATTTGACGCGTATCACACAGACACTTGTAAAACCGATGTGTTCAGATTTAGCTCGTTTCAATGTAAAACAGCTTGTTTCGTTGTATTAAGCGCGAATACATGCTTTTCGCGCAGTTATAAGAGAAAAAGCTTTGACGCGTATCACACGGACACTTGTAAAACCGATGTGTTCAGATTTAACTCGCTCCGGTCTAAAACAGCTTGTTTCGTTGATTTAAACAAGAATACATGCTTTTCGCGCAATTATAGGAGAGACAGTTTTGACGCGTATCACATGGACACTTGTAAAACCGATGTGTTCAGATCTAGCTCGTTTCGGTCTAAAACAGCTTGTTTCGTTGTGTTAAGCACGAATACGTGCTTTTCGCGCAGTTACCAGAGAAAAAGATTTGACGCGTATCACATGGACACTTGTAAAACCGATGTGTGCAGATTTATCTCGTTTCGGTCTAAAACACCGTGCTTTGTTGTATCAAGCACGAATACATGCTTTTCGCACCGTTATGAGAAAAAGATTTGACGCGTATCACACAGACACTTGTAAAACCGATGTGTTCAGATTTAGCTCATTTCGATGTAAAACAGCTTGTTTCGTTGTATTAAGCACGAATACATGCTTTTCGCGCAGTTATAAGAGAAAAAGCTTTGACGCGTGTCAGACGGACACTTGTAAAACCGATGTGTTCAGATTTAGCTCGTTTCGGTCTAAAACACCGTGTTTTGTTGTATTAAGCACGAATACATGCTTTTCGCACCGTTATGAGAAAAAGATTTGACGCGTATCACACAGACACTTGTAAAACCGATGTGTTCAGATTTAGCTCGTTTCAATGTAAAACAGCTTGTTTCGTTGATTTAAACAAGAATACATGCTTTTCGCGCAATTATAGGAGAGACAGTTTTGACGCGTATCACACGGACACTTGTAAAACCGATGTGTTCAGATTTAGTCCGTTTCGGTCTAAAACAGCTTGTTTCGTTGTATTAAGCACGAATACATGCTTTTCGCGCAGTTACAAGAGAAAATGTTTTGATGCGTATCACATGGACACTTGTAAAACCGATGTGTGCAGATTTATCTCGTTTCGGTCTAAAACACCGTGCTTTGTTGTATCAAGCACGAATACATGCTTTTCGCACCGTTATGAGAAAAAGATTTGACGCGTATCACACAGACACTTGTAAAACCGATGTGTTCAGATTTAGCTCATTTCGATGTAAAACAGCTTGTTTCGTTGTATTAAGCACGAATACATGCTTTTCGCGCAGTTATAAGAGAAAAAGCTTTGACGCGTATCACACGGACTCTTGTAAAACCGATGTGTTCAGATTTAGCTCGTTTCGGTCTAAAACACCGTGTTTTGTTGTATTAAGCACGAATACATGCTTTTCGCACCGTTATGAAAAAAAGATTTGACGCGTATCACACACACTTGTAAAACCGATGTGTTCAGATTTAGCTCGTTTCGATGTAAAACAGCTTGTTTCGTTGTATTAAGCACGAATACATACTTTTCGCGCAGTTATAAGAGAAAAAGATTTGACGAGTATCACACGGACACTTGTAAAACCGATGTGTTCAGATTTAACTCGCTCCGGTCTAAAACAGCTTGTTTCGTTGTTTTAAACAAGAATACATGCTTTTCGCGCAATTATAGGAGAAAGTTTTGACGCGTATCACACGGACACTTGTAAAACCGATGTGTTCAGATTTAGTTCGTTTCGGTCTAAAACAGCTTGATTCGTTGTATTAAGCACGAATACATGCTTTTCGCGCAGTTACAAGAGAAAACGTTTTGACGCGTATCACATGAACACTTGTAAAACCGATGTGTTCAGATTTAGCTCGTTTCGGTCTAAAACACCGTGTTTTCTTGTATTAAGCACGAATACATGCTTTTCGCACCGTTATGAGAAAAAGATTTGACGCGTATCACACACACTTGTAAAACCGATGTGTTCAGATTTAACTCGCTCTGGTCTAAAACAACTTGTTTCGTTGTTTTAAGCAAGAATACATGCTTTTCGCGCAGTTATAACAGAAAAAGTTTTGACGAGTATCACACGGACACTTGTAAAACCGATGTGTTCAGACTTAGCTCGTTTCGGTCTAAACCAGCTTGTTTCGTTGTTTTAAGCAAGAATACATGCTTTTCGCGCAGTTACAGGACAAAACGTTTTGACGCGTATCACATGGACACTTGTAAAACCGATGTGTTCAGATCTAGCTCGCTTCGTTCTAAAACAGCTTGTTTCGTTGTTTTAAGCAAGAATACATGCTTTTCGCTCAGTTATAAGAGAAAAAGTTTTGGCGCGTATCACACGGACACTTGTAAAGCCGATGTGTTCAGATTAAGCTCGTTTCGGTCTAAAACAGCTTGTTTCGTTGTGTTAAGCAGGAATACATGATTTTCGCGCAGTTACAAGAGAAAAAGTTTTGACGCGTATCACATGGACACTTGTAAAACCGATGTGTGCAAATTTATCTCGTTTCGGTCTAAAACACCGTGTTTTGTTGTATTAAGCACGAATACATGCTTTTCGCACCGTTATGAGAAAAATATTTGACGCGTATCACACAGACACTTGTAAAACCGATGTGTTCAGATTTAGCTCATTTCGATGTAAAACAGCTTGTTTCGTTGTATTAAGCACGAATACATCCTTTTCGCGCAGTTATAAGAGAAAAAGCTTTGACGCGTATCACACGGACACTTGTAAAACCGATGTGTTCAGATTTAGCTCGTTTCGGTCTAAAACACCGTGTTTTGTTGTATTAAGCACGAATACATGCTTTTCGCACCGTTATGAGAAAAAGATTTGACGCGTATCACACACACTTGTAAAACCGATATGTTCAGATTTAGCTCGTTTCGTTCTAAAACAGCTTGTTTCGTTGTTTTAAGCAAGAATACATGCTTTTCGCGCAGTTATGAGAGAAAAAGTTTTGAAGCGTATCACAAGGGCACTTGTAAAACCGATGTGTTCAGATTTAGCTCGTTCCGGTCTAAAACAGCTTCTTTCGTTGTTTTAGGCAAGAATACATGCTTTTCGCGCGATTACAAGAGAAAAAGTTTTGACGCGTATCACACAGACACTTGTAAAACCGATGTGTTCAGACATAGCTCGTTTCGATGTAAAACACCTTGTTTCGTTGTATTAAGCACGAATACATGCTTTTCGCGCAGTTATAAGAGAAAAAGCTTTGACGCGTATCACACGAACACTTGTAAAACCGATGTGTTCAGATTTACCACGCTCCGGTCTAAAACAGCTTGTTTCGTTGTTTTAAAAAAGAATACATGCTTTTCGCGCAGTTACAAGAGAAAAAGATTTGACGCGTATCACATGGACACTTGTAAAACCGATGTGTTCAGATTTAGCTCGTTTCGGTCTAAAACACCGTGTTTTGTTCTATTAAGCACGAATACATGCTTTTCGCACCGTTATGAGAAAAAGATTTGACGCGTATCACACAGACACTTGTAAAACCGATGTGTTGAGATTTAGCTCGTTTCGATGTATAACAGCTTGTTTCGTTGTATTAAGCACGAATACATGCTTTTCGCGCAGTTATAAGAGAAAAAGCTTTGACGCGTATCACACGGACACTTGTAAAACCGATGTGTTCAGATTAAGCTCGTTTCGGTCTAAAACTGCTTGTTTCGTTGTGTTAAGCACGAATACATGCTTTTCGGGAAGTTACAAGAGAAAAAGTTTTGACGCGTATCACATGGACACTTGTAAAACCGATGTGTTCAGATTTAGCTCGTTTCGGTCTAAAACACCGTGTTTTGTTGTATTAAGCACGAATACATGCTTTTCGCACCGTTATGAGAAAAAGATTTGAGCGTATCACAGAGACACTTGTAAAACCGATGTGTTCAGATTTAGCTCGTTTCGATGTAAAACAGCTTGTTTCGTTGTTATAAGCACGAATACATGCTTTTCGTGCAGTTATAAGAGAAAAAGCTTTGACGCGTATCATACGGACACTTGTAAAACCGATGTGTTCAGATTTAACTCGCTCCGGTCTAAAACAGCTTGTTTCGTTGTTTTAAACAAGAATACATGCTTTTCGCGCAATTACAGGACAAGGTTTTGACGCGTATCACACGGACACTTGTAAAACCGATGTGTTCAGATTTAGTTCATTTCGGTCTAAAACAGCTTGATTCGTTGTATTAAGCACGAATACATGCTTTTCGCGCAGTTACAAGAGAAAACGTTTTGACGCGTATCACATGGACACTTGTAAAACCGATGTGTTCAGATTTAGCTCGTTTCGGTCTAAAACGCCGTGTTTTGTTGTATTAAGCACGAATACATGCTTTTCGCACCGTTATGAGAAAAATATTTGACGCGTATCACACACACTTGTAAAACCGATGTGTTCAGATTTAGCTCGTTTCGTTCTAAAACAGCTTGTTTCGTTGTTTTAAGCAAGAATACATACTTTTCGCGCAGTTATAAGAAAAAATTTTTGACGCGTATCACAAGGACACTTGTAAAACCGATGTGTTCAGATCCAATTCGTTTCGGTCTAAAACAACTTGTTTCGTTGTTTTAAGCAAGAATACATGCTTTTCGCACAGTTATAACAGAAAACGTTTTGACGAGTATCACAAGGACACTTGTAAAACCGATGTGTTCAGATTTAGCTCGTTTTGGTCTAAAACAGCTTGTTTCGTTGTTTTAAGCAAGAATGCATGCTTTTCGCGCAGTTATAACAGAAAAAGTTTTGACGAGTATCACACGGACACTTGTAAAACCGATGTGTTCAGATTTAGCTCGTTTCGGTCTAAACCAGCTTGTTTCGTTGTTTTAAGCAAGAATACATGCTTTTCGCCCACTTACAATAGAAAACGTTTTGACGCGTATCACATGGACACTTGTAAAACCGATGTGTTCAGATTTAGCTCGTTTCGGTCTAAAACACCGTGTTTTGTTGTATTAAGCGCGAATACATGCTTTTCGCACCGTTTGAGAAAAAGATTTGACGCGTATCACACACTTGCAAAACCGATGTGTTCAGATTTAGCTCCCTTCGTTCTAAAACAGCTTGTTTCGTTGTTTTAAGCAAGAATACATGCTTTTCGCGCAGTTATAAGAAAAAATTTTTGACGCGTATCACAAGGACACTTGTAAAACCGATGTGTTCAGATCCAATTCGTTTCGGTCTAAAACAACTTGTTTCGTTGTTTTAAGCAAGAATACATGCTTTTCGCACAGTTATAACAGAAAACGTTTTGACGAGTATCACACGGACACTTGTAAAACCGATGTGTTCAGACTTAGCTCGTTTCGGTCTAAACCAGCTTGTTTCGTTGTTTTAAGCAAGAATACATCCTTTTCGCGCAGTTACATTAGAAAACGTTTTGCCGCGTACCACATGGACACTTGTAAAACCGATGTCTTCAGATTTATCTCGTTTCGGTCTAAAACAGCTTGTTTCGTTGTATTGAACACGAATACATGCTTTTCGCGCAGTTATAAGAGAAAAAGCTTTGACGCGTATCAGACGGACACTTGTAAAACCGATGTGTTCAGATTTAGCTCGTTTCAGTCTAAAACACCGTGTTTTGTTGTATTAAGCACGAATACATGCTTTTCGCACCGTTATGAGAAAAAGATTTGACGCGTATCACACAGACACTTGTAAAACCGATGTGTTCAGATTTAGCTCGTTTCAATGTAAAACAGCTTGTTTCGTTGTATTAAGCGCGAATACATGCTTTTCGCGCAGTTATAAGAGAAAAAGCTTTGACGCGTATCACACGGACACTTGTAAAACCGATGTGTTCAGATTTAACTCGCTCCGGTCTAAAACAGCTTGTTTCGTTGATTTAAACAAGAATACATGCTTTTCGCGCAATTATAGGAGAGACAGTTTTGACGCGTATCACATGGACACTTGTAAAACCGATGTGTTCAGATCTAGCTCGTTTCGGTCTAAAACAGCTTGTTTCGTTGTGTTAAGCACGAATACATGCTTTTCGCGCAGTTACCAGAGAAAAAGATTTGACGCGTATCACATGGACACTTGTAAAACCGATGTGTGCAGATTTATCTCGTTTCGGTCTAAAACACCGTGCTTTGTTGTATCAAGCACGAATACATGCTTTTCGCACCGTTATGAGAAAAAGATTTGACGCGTATCACACAGACACTTGTAAAACCGATGTGTTCAGATTTAGCTCATTTCGATGTAAAACAGCTTGTTTCGTTGTATTAAGCACGAATACATGCTTTTCGCGCAGTTATAAGAGAAAAAGCTTTGACGCGTGTCAGACGGACACTTGTAAAACCGATGTGTTCAGATTTAGCTCGTTTCGGTCTAAAACACCGTGTTTTGTTGTATTAAGCACGAATACATGCTTTTCGCACCGTTATGAGAAAAAGATTTGACGCGTATCACACAGACACTTGTAAAACCGATGTGTTCAGATTTAGCTCGTTTCAATGTAAAACAGCTTGTTTCGTTGATTTAAACAAGAATACATGCTTTTCGCGCAATTATAGGAGAGACAGTTTTGACGCGTATCACACGGACACTTGTAAAACCGATGTGTTCAGATTTAGTCCGTTTCGGTCTAAAACAGCTTGTTTCGTTGTATTAAGCACGAATACATGCTTTTCGCGCAGTTACAAGAGAAAATGTTTTGATGCGTATCACATGGACACTTGTAAAACCGATGTGTTCAGATTTAGCTCGTTTCGGTCTGAAACACCGTGTTTAGTTGTATTAAGCACGAATACATGCTTTTCGCACCGTTATGAGAAAAATATTTGATGCGTATCACACACACTTGTAAAACCGATGTGTTCAGATTTAGCTCGTTTCGTTCTAAAACAGCTTGTTTCGTTGTTTTAAGCAAGAATACATGCTTTTCGCGCAGTTATAAAAAAAAAATTTTTGACGCGTATCACATGGACACTTGTAAAACCGATGTGTTGAGATCTAATTTGTTTCGGTCTAAAACAACTTCTTTCGTTGTTTTAAGCAAGAATACATGCTTTTCGCGCAGTTATAATAGAAAAAGTTTTGACGAGTATCACAAGGACACTTGTAAAACCGATGTGTTCAGATTTAGCTCGTTTCGGTCTAAAACAGCTTGTTTCGTTGTTTTAAGCAAGAATACATGCTTTTCGCGCAGTTATAACAGAAAAAGTTTTGACGAGTATCACACGGACACTTGTAAAACCGATGTGTTCAGATTTAGCTCGTTTCGGTCTAAACCAGCTTGTTTCGTTGTTTTAAGCAAGAATACATGCTTTTCGCGCCGTTACAAGAGAAAACGTTTTGACGCGTATCACATGGACACTTGTAAAACCGATGTGTTCAGATTTAGCTCGTTTCGGTCTAAAACACCGTGTTTTGTTGTATTAAGCGCGAATACATGCTTTTCGCACCGTTATGAGAAAAAGATTTGACGCGTATCACACACACTTGCAAAACCGATGTGTTCAGATTTAGCTCGTTTCGTTCTAAAACAGCTTGTTTCGTTGTTTTAAGCAAGAATACATGCTTTTAGCGCAGTTATAAGAAAAAATTTTTGACGCGTATCACAAGGACACTTGTAAAACCGATGTGTTCAGATCCAATTCGTTTCGGTCTAAAACAACTTGTTTCGTTGTTTTAAGCAAGAATACATGCTTTTCGCACAGTTATAACAGAAAACGTTTTGACGAGTATCACACGGACACTTGTAAAACCGATGTGTTCAGACTTAGCTCGTTTCGGTCTAAACCAGCTTGTTTCGTTGTTTTAAGCAAGAATACATCCTTTTCGCGCAGTTACATTGGAAAACGTTTTGCCGCGTACCACATGGACACTTGTAAAACCGATGTCTTCAGATTTATCTCGTTTCGGTCTAAAACAGCTTGTTTCGTTGTATTGAACACGAATACATGCTTTTCGCGCAGTTATAAGATAAAAAGTTTTGATAGGTATCACATGGACACTTGTAAAACCGATGTGTTCAGATCTAGCTCGCTTCGTTCTAAAACAGCTTGTTTCGTTGTTTTAAGCAAGAATACATGCTTTTCGCGCAGTTATAAGAGAAAACGTTTTGACGCGTATCACACGGGCACTTGTAAAACTGATGTGTTCAGATTTATCTCGTTTCGGTCTAAAACACCGTGCTTTGTTGTATCAAGCACGAATACATGCTTTTCGCACCGTTATGAGAAAAAGATTTGACGCGTATCACACAGAGACTTGTAAAACCGATGTGTTCAGATTTAGCTCATTTCGATGTAAAACAGCTTGTTTCGTTGTATTAAGCATGAATACATGCTTTTCGCGCAGTTATAAGAGAAAAAGCTTTGACGCGTATCAGACGGACACTTGTAAAACCGATGTGTTCAGATTTAGCTCGTTTCGGTCTAAAACACCGTGTTTTGTTGTATTAAGCACGAATACATGCTTTTCGCACCGTTATGAGAAAAAGATTTGACGCGTATCACACAGACACTTGTAAAACCGATGTGTTCAGATTTAGCTCGTTTCAATGTAAAACAGCTTGTTTCGTTGTATTAAGCGCGAATACATGCTTTTCGCGCAGTTATAAGAGAAAAAGCTTTGACGCGTATCACACGGACACTTGTAAAACCGATGTGCTCAGATTTAACTCGCTCCGGTCTAAAACAGCTTGTTTCGTTGATTTAAACAAGAATACATGCTTTTCGCGCAATTATAGGAGAGACAGTTTTGACGCGTATCACATGGACACTTGTAAAACGGATGTGTTCAGATCTAGCTCGTTTCGGTCTAAAACAGCTTGTTTCGTTGTGTTAAGCACGAATACATGCTTTTCGCGCAGTTACCAGAGAAAAAGATTTTACGCGTATCACATGGACACTTGTAAAACCGGTGTGTGCAGATTTATCTCGTTTCGGTCTAAAACACCGTGGTTTGTTGTATCAAGCACGAATACATGCTTTTCGCACCGTTATGAGAAAAAGATTTGACGCGTATCACACAGACACTTGTAAAACCGATGTGTTCAGATTTAGCTCATTTCGATGTAAAACAGCTTGTTTCGTTGTATTAAGCACGAATACATGCTTTTCGCGCAGTTATAAGAGAAAAAGCTTTGACGCGTGTCAGACGGACACTTGTAAAACCGATGTGTTTAGATTTAGCTCGTTTCGGTCTAAAACACCGTGTTTTGTTGTATTAAGCACGAATACATGCTTTTCGCACCGTTATGAGAAAAAGATTTGACGCGTATCACACAGACACTTGTAAAACCGATGTGTTCAGATTTAGCTCGTTTCAATGTAAAACAGCTTGTTTCGTTGTATTAAGCGCGAATACATGCTTTTCGCGCAGTTATAAGAGAAAAAGCTTTGACGCGTATCACACGGACAATTGTAAAACCGATGTGTTCAGATTTAACTCGCTCCGGTCTAAAACAGCTTGTTTCGTTGATTTAAACAAGAATACATGCTTTTCGCGCAATTATAGGAGAGACAGTTTTGACGCGTATCACACGGACACTTGTAAAACCGATGTGTTCAGATTTAGTCCGTTTCGGTCTAAAACAGCTTGTTTCGTTGTATTAAGCACGAATACATGCTTTTCGCGCAGTTACAAGAGAAAATGTTTTGACGCGTATCACATGGACACTTGTAAAACCGATGTGTTCAGATTTAGCTCGTTTCGGTCTAAAACACCGTGTTTAGTTGTATTAAGCACGAATACATGCTTTTCGCACCGTTATGAGAAAAATATTTGATGCGTATCACACACACTTGTAAAACCGATGTGTTCAGATTTAGCTCGTTTCGTTCTAAAACAGCTTGTTTCGTTGTTTTAAGCAAGAATACATGCTTTTCGCGCAGTTATAAGAAAAAAAATTTTGACGCGTATCACATGGACACTTGTAAAACCGATGTGTTCAGATCTAATTTGTTTCGGTCTAAAACAACTTCTTTCGTTGTTTTAAGCAAGAATACATGCTTTTCGCGCAGTTATAATAGAAAAAGTTTTGACGAGTATCACAAGGACACTTGTAAAACCGATGTGTTCAGATTTAGCTCGTTTCGGTCTAAAACAGCTTGTTTCGTTGTTTTAAGCAAGAATACATGCTTTTCGCGCAGTTATAACAGAAAAAGTTTTGACGAGTATCACACGGACACTTGTAAAACCGATGTCTTCAGATTTAGCTCGTTTCGGTCTAAACCAGCTTGTTTCGTTGTTTTAAGCAAGAATACATGCTTTTCACGCAGTTACAAGAGAAAACGTTTTGACGCGTATCACATGGACACTTGTAAAACCGATGTGTTCAGATTTAGCTCGTTTCGGTCTAAAACACCGTGTTTTGTTGTATTAAGCGCGAATACATGCTTTTCGCACCATTATGAGAAAAAGATTTGACGCGTATCACACACACTTGCAAAACCGATGTGTTCAGATTTAGCTCGCTTCGTTCTAAAACAGCTTGTTTCGTTGTTTTAAGCAAGAATACATGCTTTTCGCGCAGTTATAAGAAAAAATTTTTGACGCGTATCACAAGGACACTTGTAAAACCGATGTGTTCAGATCCAATTCGTTTCGGTCTAAAACAACTTGTTTCGTTGTTTTAAGCAAGAATACATGCTTTTCGCACAGTTATACCAGAAAACGTTTTGACGAGTATCACACGGACACTTGTAAAACCGATGTGTTCAGACTTAGCTCGTTTCGGTCTAAACCAGCTTGTTTCGTTGTTTTAAGCAAGAATACATCCTTTTCGCGCAGTTACATTAGAAAACGTTGTGCCGCGTACCACATGGACACTTGTAAAACCGATGTCTTCAGATTTATCTCGTTTCGGTCTAAAACAGCTTGTTTCGTTGTATTGAACACGAATACATGCTTTTCGCGCAGTTATAAGATAAAAAGTTTTGATAGGTATCACATGGACACTTGTAAAACCGATGTGTTCAGATCTAGCTCGCTTCGTTCTAAAACAGCTTGTTTCGTTGTTTTAAGCAAGAATACATGCTTTTCGCGCAGTTATAAGAGAAAACGTTTTGACGCGTATCACACGGGCACTTGTAAAACCGATGTGTTCAGATTTATCTCGTTTCGGTCTAAAACACCGTGCTTTGTTGTATCAAGCACGAATACATGCTTTTCGCACCGTTATGAGAAAAAGATTTGACGCGTATCACACAGAGACTTGTAAAACCGATGTGTTCAGATTTAGCTCATTTCGATGTAAAACAGCTTGTTTCGTTGTATTAAGCACGAATACATGCTTTTCGCGCAGTTATAATAAGAAAAAGCTTTGACGCGTATCAGACGGACACTTGTAAAACCGATGTGTTCAGATTTAGCTCGTTTCGGTCTAAAACACCGTGTTTTGTTGTATTAAGCACGAATACATGCTTTTCGCACCGTTATGAGAAAAAGATTTGACGCGTATCACACAGACACTTGTAAAACCGATGTGTTCAGATTTAGCTCGTTTCAATGTAAAACAGCTTGTTTCGTTGTATTAAGCGCGAATACATGCTTTTCGCGCAGTTATAAGAGAAAAAGCTTTGACGCGTATCACACGGACACTTGTAAAACCGATGTGTTCAGATTTAACTCGCTCCGGTCCAAAACAGCTTGTTTCGTTGATTTAAACAAGAATACATGCTTTTCGCGCAATTATAGGAGAGACAGTTTTGACGCGTATCACATGGACACTTGTAAAACCGATGTATTCAGATCTAGCTCGTTTCGGTCTAAAACAGCTTGTTTCGTTGTGTTAAGCACGAATACATGCTTTTCGCGCAGTTACCAGAGAAAAAGATTTGACGCGTATCACATGGACACTTGTAAAACCGATGTGTGCAGATTTATCTCGTTTCGGTCTAAAACACCGTGCTTTGTTGTATCAAGCACGAATACATGCTTTTCGCACCGTTATGAGAAAAAGATTTGACGCGTATCACACACACACTTGTAAAACCGATGTGTTCAGATTTAGCTCATTTCGATGTAAAACAGCTTGTTTCGTTGTATTAAGCACGAATACATGCTTTTCGCGCAGTTATAAGAGAAAAAGCTTTGACGCGTGTCAGACGGACACTTGTAAAACCGATGTGTTCAGATTTAGCTCGTTTCGGTCTAAAACACCGTGTTTTGTTGTATTAAGCACGAATACATGCTTTTCGCACCGTTATGAGAAAAAGATTTGACGCGTATCACACAGACACTTGTAAAACCGATGTGTTCAGATTTAGCTCGTTTCAATGTAAAACAGCTTGTTTCGTTGTATTAAGCGCGAATACATGCTTTTCGCGCAGTTATAAGAGAAAAAGCTTTGACGCGTATCACACGGACACTTGTAAAACCGATGTGTTCAGATTTAACTCGCTCCGGTCTAAAACAGCTTGTTTCGTTGATTTAAACAAGAATACATGCTTTTCGCGCAATTATAGGAGAGACAGTTTTGACGCGTATCACACGGACACTTGTAAAACCGATGTGTTCAGATTTAGTCCGTTTCGGTCTAAAACAGCTTGTTTCGTTGTATTAAGCACGAATACATGCTTTTCGCGCAGTTACAAGAGAAAATGTTTTGACGCGTATCACATGGACACTTGTAAAACCGATGTGTTCAGATCTAATTTGTTTCGGTCTAAAACAACTTCTTTCGTTGTTTTAAGCTAGAATACATGCTTTTTGCGCAGTTATAACAGAAAAAGTTTTGACGAGTATCACAAGGACACTTGTAAAACCGATGTGTTCAGATTTAGCTCGTTTCGGTCTAAAACAGCTTGTTTCGTTGTTTTAAGCAAGAATACATGCTTTTCGCGCAGTTATAACAGAAAAAGTTTTGACGAGTATCACACGGACACTTGTAAAACCGATGTGTGCAGATTTAGCTCGTTTCGGTCTAAACCAGCTTGTTTCGTTGTTTTCAGCAAGAATACATGCTTTTCGCGCAGTTACAAAGAAAACGTTTTGACGCGTATCACATGGACACTTGTAAAACCGATGTGTTCAGATTTAGCTCGTTTCGGTCTAAAACACCGTGTTTTGTTGTATTAAGCGCGAATACATGCTTTTCGCACCGTTATGAGAAAAAGATTTGACGCGTATCACACACACTTGCAAAACCGATGTGTTCAGATTTAGCTCGTTTCGTTCTAAAACAGCTTGTTTCGTTGTTTTAAGCAAGAATACATGCTTTTCGCGCAGTTATAAGAAAAAAATTTTTGACGCGTATCACAAGGACACTTTTAAAACCGATGTGTTCAGATCCAATTCGTTTCGGTCTAAAACAACTTGTTTCGTTGTTTTAAGCAAGAATACATGCTTTTCGCACAGTTATAACAGAAAACGTTTTGACGAGTATCACACGGACACTTGTAAAACCGATGTGTTCAGACTTAGCTCGTTTCGGTCTAAACCAGCTTGTTTCGTTGTTTTAAGCAAGAATACATCCTTTTCGCGCAGTTACATTAGAAAATGTTTTGCCGCGTACCACATGGACACTTGTAAAACCGATGTCTTCAGATTTATCTCGTTTCGGTCTAAAACAGCTTGTTTCGTTGTATTGAACACGAATACATGCTTTTCGCGCAGTTATAAGAGAAAACGTTTTGACGCGTATCACACGGGCACTTGTAAAACCGATGTGTTCAGATTTATCTCGTTTCGGTCTAAAACACCGTGCTTTGTTGTATCAAGCACGAATACATGCTTTTCGCACCGTTATGAGAAAAAGATTTGACGCGTATCACACAGACACTTGTAAAACCGATGTGTTCAGATTTAGCTCATTTCGATGTAAAACAGCTTGTTTCGTTGTATTAAGCACGAATACATGCTTTTCGCGCAGTTATAAGAGAAAAAGCTTTGACGCGTATCAGACGGACACTTGTAAAACCGATGTGTTCAGATTTAGCTCGTTTCGGTCTAAAACACCGTGTTTTGTTGTATTAAGCACGAATACATGCTTTTCGCACCGTTATGAGAAAAAGATTTGACGCGTATCACACAGACACTTGTAAAACCGATGTGTTCAGATTTAGCTCGTTTCAATGTAAAACAGCTTGTTTCGTTGTATTAAGCGCGAATACATGCTTTTCGCGCAGTTATAAGAGAAAAAGCTTTGACGCGTATCACACGGACACTTGTAAAACCGATGTGTTCAGATTTAACTCGCTCCGGTCTAAAACAGCTTGTTTCGTTGATTTAAACAAGAATACATGCTTTTCGCGCAATTATAGGAGAGACAGTTTTGACGCGTATCACATGGACATTTGTAAAACCGATGTGTTCAGATCTAGCTCGTTTCGGTCTAAAACAGCTTGTTTCGTTGTGTTAAGCACGAATACATGCTTTTCGCGCAGTTACCAGAGAAAAAGTTTTGACGCGTATCACATGGACACTTGTAAAACCGATGTGTGCAGATTTATCTCGTTTCGGTCTAAAACACCGTGCTTTGTTGTATCAAGCACGAATGCATGCTCAATACAGGACAGGAGCCTGTCCTCTCTCCAGTATGCTTGTCTTCGTCTTTTAGCGCCTGTACGCGTTTTGCGTAAACCATGTCACGCTCACAACTGTTCGTTTTCCAGGCTGCAGTGACATGGGCCGTTTGCGGTGGGTTGCTTGGTTTCTGCCAGCTCACATCAGGGGTTTCAAACCCGCTATGGCCGGCCTTGGATCCTCTGCCGGTGCATCTGGTTCGAGCCGGCTCATCAATCTGGCAACCTGCTCGACAATGACCGCAGCAAACAGCATGATACATAAACGCGCATCAGGGGCTTCGCCATTTGGGCATGACACCGCGCCAGCGAAGATGCGCTCACAACCGTTCGTTTTCCAGGCTGCAGTCACATGGGCCGTTTGGGGTGGGTTCCTTGGTTCCTGTCAGCTCACATCAGGGGTTTCAAATCCGCCATGACCTGCCTTGGATCCTCTGTCGATGCATCTGGTTCGAGGAGGCTCATCAGTCTGGCAACCTGCCTCGACGACGATCGAAGCAAACAGCATGACACATAAACACGCATCAGGGGCTTCGCCATTTGGGCATGACACCGCGCCAGCGACGATGCGCTCACAACCGTTCGTTTTCTAGGCTGCAGTCACATGGGCCGTTTGCGGTGGGTTCCTTGGTTCCTGCTAGCTCACATCAGGGGATTTAATCCCTCCATCGCCTGCCTTGGATCCTTTGCCGATGCATCTGGTTCGAGCTGGCTCATCAATCTGGCAACCTGCCTCGACGATGACCGAAGCAAACAGCATGGCACATAAACGCGCATAAGGGGCTTCACCATTTGGGCATGACACCGCGCCAGCGACGATGCGCTCACAACCGTTCGTTTTCCAGGCTGCAGACACAAGTGCCGTTTGCGGTGGGTTCCTTGGTTCCTGCCAGCTCACATCAGGGGTTTCAATCCCGCCATCGCCTGCCTTGGATCCTCTGCCGATGCATCTGGTTCGAGCCGGCTCATCAATCTGGTAACCTGCCTCGACGATGACCGAAGCAAACAGCATGACACATAAACGCGCACCAGGGGCTTCGCCATTTGGGCATGACACCGCACCAGCAACGATGCGCTCACAACCGTTCGTTTTCCAGCTGCAGTCACATGGGCCGTTTGCGGTGGGTTCCTTTGTTCCTGCCAGCTCACATCAGGGGTTTCAATCCCGCCATCGCCTGCCTTGGATCCTCTGCCGATGCATCTGGTTCGAGACCGCTCATCAATCAAGCAACCTGCCTCGACGATGACCGAAGCAAACAGCATGACACATAAACACGCATCAGGGGCTTCGCCATTTGGGCATGACACCGCGCCAGCGACGATGCGCTCACAACCGTTCGTTTTCCAGGCTGCAGTCACATGAGCCGTTTGCGGTGGGTTCCTTGGTTCCTGCCAGCTCACATCAGGGGTTTCAATCCCGCCATCGCCTGCCTTGGATCCTCAGCTGATGCATCTCGTTCGAGCCGGGTCATCAAGCTGGCAACCTGCCTCGACGATGACCGAAGCAAACAGCATGACACAGAAACGCGCATCAGGGGCTTCGCCATTTGGGCATGACACCGCGCCAGCGCCGATGCGCTCACAACCGTTCGTTTTCCAGGCTGCAGTCACATGGGCCGTTTGCGGTGGGTTCCTTGGTTCCTGCTAGCTCACATCAGGGGATTTAATCCCGTCATCGCCTGCCTTGGATCCTCTGCCGATGCATCTGGTTCGAGCTGGCTCTTCAATCTGGCAACCTGCCTCGACGATGACCGAAGCAAACAGCATGGCACATAAACGCGCATAAGGGGCTTCGCCATTTGGGCATGACACCGCGCCAGCTACGATGCGTTCTCAACCGTTCGTTTTCCAGGATGAAGTCACATGGGCCGTTTGCGGTGGGTTCCTTGGTTCCTGTAAGCTCACATCAGGGGTTTCAAATCCGCCATGACCTGCCTTGGATCCTCTGCCGATGCATCTTGATCGAGGAGGCTCATCAGTCTGGCAACCTGCCTCGACGATGATCGAAGCAAACAGCATGACACATAAACACGCATCAGGGGCTTCGCCATTTGGGCATGACACCGCGCCAGCGACGATGCGCTCACAACCGTTCGTTTTCTAGGCTGCAGTCACATGGGCCGTTTGCGGTGGGTTCCTTGGTTCCTGCTAGCTCACATCAGGGGATTTAATCCCGCCATCGCCTGCCTTGGATCCTCTGCCGATGCATCTGGTTCGAGCTGGCTCATCAATCTGGCAACCTGCCTCGACGATGACCGAAGCAAACAGCATGGCACATAAACGCGCATAAGGGGCTTCGCCATTTGGGCATGACACCGCGCCAGCGACGATGCGCTCACAACTAGACTTTCATTTGAGCTAGTTGGTTGTAGATTGACATGGTTTACGCAAAACGCGTACAGGCGCTAAAAGACGAAGACAAGCACACTCAATACAGGACAGGAGCCTGCCCTGTCTTGAATGTGCTTGTCTTCGTCTTTTAGCGCCTGTACGCGTTTTGCGTAAACCATTTCACGCTCACAACTGTTCGTTTTCCAGGCTTCAGTGACATGGGCCGTTTGCGGTAGGTTGCTTGCTTCCTGCCAGCTCACACCAGGGGTTTCAATCCCGCCATCGCCTGACTTGGACCCTCTGCCGCTGCATCTGGTTCGAGCCGGCTCATCAGTCCGGCAACCTGCCTCGACGACGACCGAAGCAAACAGCATGACACATAAACGAGCATCAGGGGCTTCGCCATTTGGGCACGACACCGCGCCAGCGAAGATGCGCTCACAACCGTTCGTTTTCCAGGATGCAGTCACATGGGCCGTTTGCGGTGGGTTCCTTTGTTCCTGCCAGCTCACATCAGAGGTTTCAATCCCGCCATCGCCTGCCTTGGATCCTCTGCCGATGCATCTGGTTCGAGCCGGCTCATAAATCTGGCAACCTGTCTCTACGATGACCGAAGCAAACAGCATGGCACATAAACGCGCATGAGGGGCTTCGCCATTTGGGCATGACACCACGCTAGCGGCGAAGCGCTCACAACCGTTCTTTTTTCAGGCTTCAGTCACATGGGCCGTTTGTGGTGGGTTGCTTGGTTCCTGCCAGCTCACATCAGGGGTTTCAATCCCGCCATCGCCTGCCTTGGATCCTCTGCCGATGCATCTGGTTCGAGCCGGCTCATCAATCTGGCAACCTGCCTCGACGATGACCGAAGCAAACAGCATGACACATAAACGCGCATCAGGGGCTTCGCCATTTGGGCATGACACCGCGCCAGCGACGATGCGCTCACAACAATTCGTTTTCCAGGATGAGGTCACATGGGCCGTTTGCGGTGGGTTCCTTGGTTCCTGTCAGCTCACATCAGGGGTTTCAATCCCGCCATCGCCTGCCTTGGATCCTCTGCCGATGCATCTGGTTCGAGCCGGCTCATCAATCTGGCAACCTGCCTCGACGATGACCGAAGCAAACACCATGACACATAAACGCGCATCCGGGGCTTCGCCATTTGGGCATGACACCGCGTCAGCGACGATGCGCTCACAACAATTCGTTTTTCAGGCTGCAGTCACATGGGCCGTTTGCGGTGGGTTCCTTGGTTCGTGGCAGCACACATCAGGGGTTTCAAACCCGCCATGGCCTGCCTTGGATCCTCTGCCGATGCATCTGGTTCGAGGAGGCTCATCAGTCTGGCAACCTGCCTCGACGATGATCGAAGCAAACAGCATGACACATAAACACGCATCAGGGGCTTCGCCATTTGGGCATGACACCGCGCCAGCGACGATACGCTCACAACCGTTCGTTTTCCAGGCTGCAGTCACATGGGCCGTTTGCGGTGGATTCCTTGGTTCCCGCCAGCTCACATCAGGGGTTTCAATCCCGCTATGGCCTGCCTTGGATCCTCTGCCGGTGCATCTGGTTCGAGCCGGCTCATCAATCTGGCAACCTGCTCTGCAATGACCGCAGCAAACAGCATGATACATAAACGCGCATCAGGGGCTTCGCCATATGGGCACGACACCGCGCCAGCGAAGATGCGCTCACAACCGTTCGTTTTCCAGGATGCAGTCACATGGGCCGTTTGCGGTTGGTTCCTTTGTTCCTGCCAGCTCACATCAGAGGTTTCAATCCCGCCATCGCCTGCCTTGGATCCTCTGCCGATGCATCTGGTTCGAGCCGGCTCATCAATCTGGCAACCTGTCTCTACGATGACCGAAGCAAACAGCATGGCACATAAACGCGCATGAGGGGCTTCGCCATTTGGGCATTACACCACGCTAGCGGCGAAGCGCTCACAACCGTTCTTTTTTCAGGCTGCAGTCACATGGGCCGTTTGTGGTGGGTTGCTTGGTTCCTGCCAGCTCACATCAGGGGTTTCAATCCCGCCATCGCCTGCCTTGGATCCTCTGCCGATGCATCTGGTTCGAGCCGGCTCATCAATCTGGCAACCTGCCTCGACGATGACCGAAGCAAACAGCATGACACATAAGCGCATCAGGGGCTTCGCCATTTGGGCATGACACCGCGCCAGCGACGACGCGCTCACAACCATTCGTTTTCCAGGATGAAGTCACATGGGCCGTTTGCGGTGGGTTCCTTGGTTCCTGTCAGCTCACATCAGGGGGTTTAAACCCGCCATGACCTGCCTTGGATCCTCTGCCGATGCATCTGGTTCGAGACCGCTCGTCAATCTGGCAACCTGCCTCGACGATGACCGAAGCAAACAGCATGACACATAAACGCGCACCAGGGGCTTCGCCATTTGGGCATGACACCGCACCAGCAACGATGCGCTCACAACCGTTCGTTTTCCAGGCTGCAGTCACATGGGCCGTTTGCGGTGGGTTCCTTTGTTCCTGCCAGCTCACATCAGGGGTTTCAATCCCGCCATCGCCTGCCTTGGATCCTCAGCTGATGCATCTGGTTCGAGCCGGGTCATCAAGCTGGCAACCTGCCTCGACGATGACCGAAGCAAACAGCATGACACAGAAACGCGCATCAGGGGCTTCGCCATTTGGGCATGACACCGCGCCAGCGACGATGCGCTCACAACCGTTCGTTTTCCAGGCTGCAGTCACATGGGCCGTTTGGGGTGGGTTCCTTGGTTCCTGTCAGCTCACATCAGGGGTTTCAAATCCGCCATGACCTGCCTTGGATCCTCTGCCGATGCATCTGGTTCGAGGAGGCTCATCAGTCTGGCAACCTGCCTCGACGATGATCGAAGCAAACAGCATTACACATAAACGCGCATCAGGGGCTTCGCCATTTGGGCATGACACCGCGCCAGCGGCGATGCGCTCACAATCGTTCCTTTTTCAGGCTGCAGTCACATGGGCCGTTTGCGGTGGGTTCCTTGGTTCGTGGCAGCACACATCAGGGGTTTCAAATCCGCCATGGCCTGCCTTGGATCCTCTGCCGATGCATCTGGTTCCAGCCGGCTCATCAATCTGGCAACCTGCTCTAAAATGACCGCAGCAAACCGCATGATACATAAACGCGCATCAGGGGCTTCGCCATTTGGGCACGACACCGCGCCAGCGAAGATGCGCTCACAACCGTTCGTTTTCCAGGATGCAGTCACATGGGCCGTTTGCGGTGGGTTCCTTTGTTCCTGCCAGCTCACATCAGAGGTTTCAATCCCGCCATCGCCTGCCTTGGATCCTCTGCCGATGCATCTGGTTCGAGCTGGCTCATCAATCTGGCAACCTGTCTCGACGATGACCGAAGCAAACAGCATGGCACATAAACGCGCATGAGGGGCTTCGCCATTTGGGCATGACACCGCGCTAGCGGCGAAGCGCTCACAACCGTTCTTTTTTCAGGCTGCAGTCACATGGGCCGTTTGTGGTGGGTTGCTTGGTTCCTGCCAGCTCACATCAGGGGTTTCAATCCCGCCATCGCCTGCCTTGGATCCTCTGCCGATGCATCTGGTTCGAGCCGGCTCATCAATCTGGCAACCTGCCTCGACGATGACCGAAGCAAACAGCATGACACATAAACGCGCATCAGGGGCTTCGCCATTTGGGCATGACACCGCGCCAGCGACGATGCGCTCACAACCATTCGTTTTCCAGGATGAAGTCACATGGACCGTTTGCGGTGGGTTCCTTGGTTCCTGTCAGCTCACATCAGGGGGTTTAAACCCGCCATGACCTGCCTTGGATCCTCTGCCGATGCATCTGTTTCGAGACCGCTCATCAATCTGGCAACCTGCCTCGACGATGACCGAAGCAAACTGCATGACACATAAACACGCATCAGGGGCTTCACCATTTGGGCATGACACCGCGCCAGCGACGATGCGCTCACAACCGTTCGTTTTCCAGGCTGCAGTCACATGTGCCGTTTGCGGTGGGTTCCTTGGTTCCTGCCAGCTCACATCAGGGGTTTCAATCCCGCCATCGCCTGCCTTGGATCCTCTGCCGATGGATCTGGTTCGAGCCGGCTCATCAATCTGGCAACCTGCCTCGACGATGACCGAAGCAAACAGCATGACACATAAACGCGCACCAGGGGCTTCGCCATTTGGGCATGACACCGCACCAGCAACGATGCGCTCACAACCGTTCGTTTTCCAGGCTGCAGTCACATGGGCCGTTTGCGGTGGGTTCCTTTGTTCCTGCCAGCTCACATCAGGGGTTTCAATCCCGCCATCGCCTGCCTTGGATCCTCTGCCGATGCATCTGGTTCGAGACCGCTCATCAATATGGCAACCTGCCTCGACGATGACCGAAGCAAACAGCATGACACATAAACACGCATCAGGGGATTCGCCATTTGGGCATGACACCGCGCCAGCGACGATGCGCTGACAACCGTTCGTTTTCCAGGCTGCAGTCACATGAGCCGTTTGCGGTGGGTTCCTTGGTTCCTGCCAGCTCACATCAGGGGTTTCAATCCCGCCATCGCCTGCCTTGGATCCTCAGCTGATGCATCTGGTTCGAGCCGGGTCATCAAGCTGGCAACCTGCCTCGACGATGACCGAAGCAAACAGCATGACACAGAAACGCGCATCAGGGGCTTCGCCATTTGGGCATGACACCGCGCCAGCGACGATGCGCTCACAACCGTTCGTTTTCCAGGCTGCAGTCACATGGGCCGTTTGGGGTGGGTTTCTTGGTTCCTGCTAGCTCACATCAGGGGATTTATTCCCGCCATCGCCTGCCTTGGATCCTCTGCCGATGCATCTGGTTCGAGCTGGCTCATCAATCTGGCAACCTGCCTCGACGATGACCGAAGCAAACAGCATGGCACATAAACGCGCATATGGGGCTTCGCCATTTGGGCATGACACCGCGCCAGCGACGATGCGCTCACAACTAGGCTTTCATTTGAGCTAGTTGGTTGTAGATTGACATGGTTTACGCAAAACGCGTACAGGCGCTAAAAGACGAAGACAAGCACACTCAATACAGGACAGGAGCCTGCCCTGTCTTGAGTGTGCTTGTCTTCGTCTTTTAGCGCCTGTACGCGTTTTGCGTAAACCATGTCACGCTCACAACTGTTCGTTTTCCAGGCTTCAGTGACATGGGCCGTTTGCGGTGGGTTGCTTGCTTCCTGCCAGCTCACACCAGGGGTTTCAATCCCGCCATCGCCTGCCTTGGACCCTCTGCCGCTGCATCTGGTTCGAGCCGGCTCATCAGTCCGGCAACCTGCCTCGACGACGACCGAAGCAAACAGCATGACACATAAACGAGCATCAGGGGCTTCGCCATTTGGGCATGACACCCCGCCAGCTACGATGCGTTCCCAACCGTTCGTTTTCCAGGATGGAGTCACATGGGCCGTTTGCGGTGGGTTCCTTGGTTCCTGCCAGCTCACATCAGGGGTTTCAAACCCGCCATGGCCTGCCTTGGATCCTCTGCCGATGCATCTGTTTCGAGCCGGCTCATCAATCTGGCAACCTGCCTCGACGATGACCGAAGCAAACAGCATGACACATAAACGCGCATCAGGGGCTTCGCCATTTGGGCATGACACCGCGCCAGCGACGATGCGCTCACAACCGTTCGTTTTCCAGGCTGCAGTCACATGGGCCACTTGCGGTGGGGTCCTTGGTTCCTGGCAGCACACATCAGGGGTTTCAAACCCGCCATGGCCGGCCTTGGATCCTCTGCCGGTGCATCTGGTTCGAGCCGGCTCATCAATCTGGCAACCTGCTCGACAATGACCGCAGCAAACAGCATGATACATAAACGCGCATCAGGGGCTTCGTCATTTGGGCATAATACCGCGCCAGCGAAGATGCGCTCACAACCGTTCGTTTTCCAGGATGCAGTCACATGGGCCGTTTGCGGTGGGTTCCTTTGTTCCTGCCAGCTCACATCAGGGGTTTCAATCCCGCCATCGCCTGCCTTGGATCCTCTGCCGATCCATCTGGTTCGAGGCGGCTCATCAATCTGGCAACCTGCCTCGACGATGACCGAGGCAAACAGCATGACACATAAACACGCATCAGGGGCTTCGCCATTTGGGCATGACACCGCGCCAGCGACGATGTGCTCACAACCGTTCGTTTTCCAGGCTGCAGTCACATGGGCCGTTTGCGGTGGGTTCCTTTGTTCCTGCCAGCTCACATCAGAGGTTTCAATCCCGCCATCGCCTGCCTTGGATCCTCTGCCGATGCATCTGGTTCGAGCTGGCTCATCAATCTGGCAACCTGTCTGGACGATGACCGAAGCAAACTGCATGTCACATAAACACGCATCAGGGGCTTCGCCATTTGGGCATGACACCGCGCCAGCGACGATGCGCTCACAACCGTTCGTTTTCCAGGCTGCAGACACAAGTGCCGTTTGCGGTGGGTTCCTTGGTTCCTGCCAGCTCACATCAGGGGTTTCAATCCCGCCATCGCCTGCCTTGGATCCTCTGCCGATGCATCTGGTTCGAGCCGGCTCATCAATCTGGTAACCTGCCTCGACGATGACCGAAGCAAACAGCATGACACATAAACGCGCACCAGGGGCTTCGCCATTTGGGCATGACACCGCACCAGCAACGATGCGCTCACAACCGTTCGTTTTTCAGCTGCAGTCACATGGGCCGTTTGCGGTGGGTTCCTTTGTTCCTGCCAGCTCACATCAGGGGTTTCAATCCCGCCATCGCCTGCCTTGGATCCTCTGCCGATGCATCTGGTTCGAGACCGCTCATCAATCTGGCAACCTGCCTCGACGATGACCGAAGCAAACAGCATGACACATAAACACGCATCAGGGGCTTCGCCATTTGGGCATGACACCGCGCCAGCGACGATGCGCTCACAACCGTTCGTTTTCCAGGCTGCAGTCACATGAGCCGTTTGCGGTGGGTTCCTTGGTTCCTGCCAGCTCACATCAGGGGTTTCAATCCCGCCATCGCCTGCCTTGGATCCTCAGCTGATGCATCTGGTTCGAGCCGGGTCATCAAGCTGGCAACCTGCCTCGACGATGACCGAAGCAAACAGCATGACACAGAAACGCGCATCAGGGGCTTCGCCATTTGGGCATGACACCGCGCCAGCGCCGATGCGCTCACAACCGTTCGTTTTCCAGGCTGCAGTCACATGGGCCGTTTGCGGTGGGTTCCTTGGTTCCTGCTAGCTCACATCAGGGGATTTAATCCCGCCATCGCCTGCCTTGGATCCTCTGCCGATGCATCTGGTTCGAGCTGGCTCTTCAATCTGGCAACCTGCCTCGACGATGACCGAAGCAAACAGCATGGCACATAAACGCGCATAAGGGGCTTCGCCATTTGGGCATGACACCCCGCCAGCTACGATGCGTTCTCAACCGTTCGTTTTCCAGGCTGCAGTCACATGGGCCATTTGCGGTGGGTTCCTTGGTTCCTGGCCGCACACATCAGGTGTTTCAAACCCGCGATGGCCTGCCTTGGATCCTCTGCCGATGCATCTGTTTCGAGCCGGCTCATCAATCTGGCAACCAGCCTCGACGATGATTGAAGCAAACAGCATGACACATAAACGCGCATCAGGGGCTCCGTCATTTGGGCATGACACCGCGCCAGCGATGATGCGCTCACAACCATTCGTTTTCCAGGATGAAGTCACATGGGCCGTTTGCGGTGGGTTCCTTGGTTCCTGCTAGCTCACATCAGGGGATTTAATCCCGCCATCGCCTGCCTTGGATCCTCTGCCGATGCATCTGGTTCGAGCTGGCTCATCAATCTGGCAACCTGCCTCGACGATGACCGAAGCAAACAGCATGGCACATAAACGCGCATAAGGGGCTTCGCCATTTGGGCATGACACCGCGCCAGCGACGATGCGCTCACAACTAGACTTTCATTTGAGCTAGTTGGTTGTAGATTGACATGGTTTACGCAAAACGCGTACAGGCGCTAAAAGACGAAGACAAGCACACTCAATACAGGACAGGAGCCTGCCCTGTCTTGAATGTGCTTGTCTTCGTCTTTTAGCGCCTGTACGCGTTTTGCGTAAACCATTTCACGCTCACAACTGTTCGTTTTCCAGGCTTCAGTGACATGGGCCGTTTGCGGTGGGTTGCTTGCTTCCTGCCAGCTCACACCAGGGGTTTCAATCCCGCCATCGCCTGACTTGGACCCTCTGCCGCTGCATCTGGTTCGAGCCGGCTCATCAGTCCGGCAACCTGCCTCGACGACGACCGAAGCAAACAGCATGACACATAAACGAGCATCAGGGGCTTCGCCATTTGGGCACGACACCGCGCCAGCGAAGATGCGCTCACAACCGTTCGTTTTCCAGGATGCAGTCACATGGGCCGTTTGCGGTGGGTTCCTTTGTTCCTGCCAGCTCACATCAGAGGTTTCAATCCCGCCATCGCCTGCCTTGGATCCTCTGCCGATGCATCTGGTTCGAGCCGGCTCATCAATCTGGCAACCTGTCTCTACGATGACCGAAGCAAACCGCATGGCACATAAACGCGCATGAGGGGCTTCGCCATTTGGGCATGACACCACGCTAGCGGCGAAGCGCTCACAACCGTTCTTTTTTCAGGCTGCAGTCACATGGGCCGTTTGTGGTGGGTTGCTTGGTTCCTGCCAGCTCACATCAGGGGTTTCAATCCCGCCATCGCCTGCCTTGGATCCTCTGCCGATGCATCTGGTTCGAGCCGGCTCATCAATCTGGCAACCTGCCTCGACGATGACCGAAGCAAACAGCATGACACATAAACGCGCATCAGGGGCTTCGCCATTTGGGCATGACACCGCGCCAGCGACGATGCGCTCACAACAATTCGTTTTCCAGGATGAGGTCACATGGGCCGTTTGCGGTGGGTTCCTTGGTTCCTGTCAGCTCACATCAGGGGTTTCAATCCCGCCATCGCCTGCCTTGGATCCTCTGCCGATGCATCTGGTTCGAGCCGGCTCATCAATCTGGCAACCTGCCTCGACGATGACCGAAGCAAACACCATGACACATAAACGCGCATCCGGGGCTTCGCCATTTGGGCATGACACCGCGCCAGCGACGATGCGCTCACAACAATTTGTTTTCCAGGATGAGGTCACATGGGCCGTTTGCGGTGGGTTCCTTGGTTCCTGTCAGCTCACATCAGGGGGTTTAAACCCGCCATGACCTGCCTTGGATCCTCTGCCGATGCATCTGGTTCGAGACCGCTCATCAATCTGGCAACCTGCCTCGACGATGACCGAAGCAAACAGCATGACACATAAACGCGCACCAGGGGCTTCGCCATTTGGGCATGACACCGCACCAGCAACGATGCGCTCACAACCGTTCGTTTTCCAGGCTGCAGTCACATGGGCCGTTTGCGGTGGGTTCCTTTGTTCCTGCCAGCTCACATCAGGGGTTTCAATCCCGCCATCGCCTGCCTTGGATCCTCTGCCGATGCATCTGGTTCGAGACCGCTCATCAATCTGGCAACCTGCCTCGACGATGACCGAAGCAAACAGCATGACACATAAACACGCATCAGGGGCTTCGCCATTTGGGCATGACACCGCGGCAGCGACGATGCGCTCACAACCGTTCGTTTTCCAGGCTGCAGTCACATGAGCCGTTTGCGGTGGGTTCCTTGGTTCCTGCCAGCTCACATCAGGGGTTTCAATCCCGCCATCGCCTGCCTTGGATCCTCAGCTGATGCATCTGGTTCGAGCCGGGTCATCAAGCTGGCAACCTGCCTCGACGATGACCGAAGCAAACAGCATGACACAGAAACGCGCATCAGGGGCTTCGCCATTTGGGCATGACACCGCGCCAGCGACGATGCGCTCACAACCGTTCGTTTTCCAGGCTGCAGTCACATGGGCCGTTTGGGGTGGGTTCCTTGGTTCCTGTCAGCTCACATCAGGGGTTTCAAATCCGCCATGACCTGCCTTGCATCCTCTGCCGATGCATCTGGTTCGAGGAGGCTCATCAATCTGGCAACCTGCCTCGACGATGACCGAAGCAAACAGCATGACACATAAACGCGCATCAGGGGCTTCGCCATTTGGGCATGGCACCCCGCCAGCTACGATGCGCTCACAACCGTTCGTTTTCCAGGCTGCAGTCACATGGGCCATTTGCGGTGGGGTCCTTGGTTCCTGGCAGCACACATCAGGGGTTTCAAACCCGCCATGGCCGGCCTTGGATCCTCTGCCGGTGCATCTGGTTCGAGCCGGCTCATCAATCTGGCAACCTGCTCGACAATGACCGCAGCCAACAGCATGATACATAAACGCGCATCAGGGGCTTCGTCATTTGGGCATAATACCGCGCCAGCGAAGATGCGCTCACAACCGTTCGTTTTCCAGGATGCAGTCACATGGGCCGTTTGCGGTGGGTTCCTTTGTTCCTGCCAGCTCACATCAGGGGTTTCCATCCCGCCATCGCCTGCCTTGGATCCTCTGCCGATCCATCTGGTTCGAGGCGGCTCATCAATCTGGCAACCTGCCTCGACGATGACCGAGGCAAACAGCATGACACATAAACACGCATCAGGGGCTTCGCCATTTGGGCATGACACCGCGCCAGCGACGATGTGCTCACAACCGTTCGTTTTCCAGGCTGCAGTCACATGGGCCGTTTGCGGTGGGTTCCTTTGTTCCTGCCAGCTCACATCAGAGGTTTCAATCCCGCCATCGCCTGCCTTGGATCCTCTGCCGATGCATCTGGTTCGAGCTGGCTCATCAATCTGGCAACCTGTCTGGACGATGACCGAAGCAAACTGCATGTCACATAAACACGCATCAGGGGCTTCGCCATTTGGGCATGACACCGCGCCAGCGACGATGCGCTCACAACCGTTCGTTTTCCAGGCTGCAGACACAAGTGCCGTTTGCGGTGGGTTCCTTGGTTCCTGCCAGCTCACATCAGGGGTTTCAATCCCGCCATCGCCTGCCTTGGATCCTCTGCCGATGCATCTGGTTCGAGCCGGCTCATCAATCTGGTAACCTGCCTCGACGATGACCGAAGCAAACAGCATGACACATAAAGGCGCACCAGGGGCTTCGCCATTTGGGCATGACACCGCACCAGCAACGATGCGCTCACAACCGTTCGTTTTCCAGCTGCAGTCACATGGGCCGTTTGCGGTGGGTTCCTTTGTTCCTGCCAGCTCACATCAGGGGTTTCAATCCCGCCATCGCCTGCCTTGGATCCTCTGCCGATGCATCTGGTTCGAGACCGCTCATCAATCTGGCAACCTGCCTCGACGATGACCGAAGCAAACAGCATGACACATAAACACGCATCAGGGGCTTCGCCATTTGGGCATGACACCGCGCCAGCGACGATGCGCTCACAACCGTTCGTTTTCCAGGCTGCAGTCACATGAGCCGTTTGCGGTGGGTTCCTTGGTTCCTGCCAGCTCACATCAGGGGTTTCAATCCCGCCATCGCCTGCCTTGGATCCTCAGCTGATGCATCTGGTTCGAGCCGGGTCATCAAGCTGGCAACCTGCCTCGACGATGACCGAAGCAAACAGCATGACACAGAAACGCGCATCAGGGGCTTCGCCATTTGGGCATGACACCGCGCCAGCGCCGATGCGCTCACAACCGTTCGTTTTCCAGGCTGCAGTCACATGGGCCGTTTGCGGTGGGTTCCTTGGTTCCTGCTAGCTCACATCAGGGGATTTAATCCCGCCATCGCCTGCCTTGGATCCTCTGCCGATGCATCTGGTTCGAGCTGGCTCTTCAATCTGGCAACCTGCCTCGACGATGACCGAAGCAAACAGCATGGCACATAAACGCGCATAAGGGGCTTCGCCATTTGGGCATGACACCCCGCCAGCTACGATGCGTTCTCAACCGTTCGTTTTCCAGGCTGCAGTCACATGGGCCATTTGCGGTGGGTTCCTTGGTTCCTGGCCGCACACATCAGGTGTTTCAAACCCGCCATGGCCTGCCTTGGATCCTCTGCCGATGCATCTGTTTCGAGCCGGCTCATCAATCTGGCAACCAGCCTCGACGATGATTGAAGCAAACAGCATGACACATAAACGCGCATCAGGGGCTCCGTCATTTGGGCATGACACCGCGCCAGCGACGATGCGCTCACAACCATTCGTTTTCCAGGATGAAGTCACATGGGCCGTTTGCGGTGGGTTCCTTGGTTCCTGTCAGCTCACATCAGGGGTTTCAAATCCGCCATGACCTGCCTTGGATCCTCTGCCGATGCATCTTGTTCGAGGAGGCTCATCAGTCTGGCAACCTGCCTCGACGATGATCGAAGCAAACAGCATGACACATAAAAACGCATCAGGGGCTTCGCCATTTGGGCATGACACCGCGCCAGCGACGATGCGCTCACAACCGTTCGTTTTCTAGGCTGCAGTCACATGGGCCGTTTGCGGTGGGTTCCTTGGTTCCTGCTAGCTCACATCAGGGGATTTAATCCCGCCATCGCCTGCCTTGGATCCTCTGCCGATGCATCTGGTTCGAGCTGGCTCATCAATCTGGCAACCTGCCTCGACGATGACCGAAGCAAACAGCATGGCACATAAACGCGCATAAGGGGCTTCGCCATTTGGGCATGACACCGCGCCAGCGACGATGCGCTCACAACTAGACTTTCATTTGAGCTAGTTGGTTGTAGATTGACATGGTTTACGCAAAACGCGTACAGGCGCTAAAAGACGAAGACAAGCACACTCAATACAGGACAGGAGCCTGCCCTGTCTTGAATGTGCTTGTCTTCGTCTTTTAGCGCCTGTACGCGTTTTGCGCAAACCATTTCACGCTCACAACTGTTCGTTTTCCAGGCTTCAGTGACATGGGCCGTTTGCGGTGGGTTGCTTGCTTCCTGCCAGCTCACACCAGGGGTTTCAATCCCGCCATCGCCTGACTTGGACCCTCTGCCGCTGCATCTGGTTCGAGCCGGCTCATCAGTCCGGCAACCTGCCTCGATGACGACCGAAGCAAACAGCATGACACAAAAACGAGCATCAGGGGCTTCGCCATTTGGGCACGACACCGCGCCAGCGAAGATGCGCTCACAACCGTTCGTTTTCCAGGATGCAGTCACATGGGCCGTTTGCGGTGGGTTCCTTTGTTCCTGCCAGCTCACATCAGAGGTTTCAATCCCGCCATCGCCTGCCTTGGATCCTCTGCCGATGCATCTGGTTCGAGCCGGCTCATCAATCTGGCAACCTGTCTCTACGAATACCGAAGCAAACCGCATGGCACATAAACGCGCATGAGGGGCTTCGCCATTTGGGCATGACACCACGCTAGCGGCGAAGCGCTCACAACCGTTCTTTTTTCAGGCTGCAGTCACATGGGCCGTTTGTGGTGGGTTGCTTGGTTCCTGCCAGCTCACATCAGGGGTTTCAATCCCGCCATCGCCTGCCTTGGATCCTCTGCCGATGCATCTGGTTCGAGCCGGCTCATCAATCTGGCAACCTGCCTCGACGATGACCGAAGCAAACAGCATGACACATAAACGCGCATCAGGGGCTTCGCCATTTGGGCATGACACCGCGCCAGCGACGATGCGCTCACAAGAATTCGTTTTCCAGGATGAGGTCACATGGGCCGTTTGCGGTGGGTTCCTTGGTTCCTGTCAGCTCACATCAGGGGTTTCAATCCCGCCATCGCCTGCCTTGGATCCTCTGCCGATGCATCTGGTTCGAGCCGGCTCATCAATCTGGCAACCTGCCTCGACGATGACCGAAGCAAACACCATGACACATAAACGCGCATCCGGGGCTTCGCCATTTGGGCATGACACCGCGCCAGCGACGATGCGCTCACAACAATTCGTTTTCCAGGATGAGGTCACATGGGCCGTTTGCGGTGGGTTCCTTGGTTCCTGTCAGCTCACATCAGGGGGTTTAAACCCGCCATGACCTGCCTTGGATCCTCTGCCGATGCATCTGGTTCGAGACCGCTCATCAATCTGGCAACCTGCCTCGACGATGACCGAAGCAAACAGCATGACACATAAACGCGCACCAGGGGCTTCGCCATTTGGGCATGACACCGCACCAGCAACGATGCGCTCACAACCGTTCGTTTTCCAGGCTGCAGTCACATGGGCCGTTTGCGGTGGGTTCCTTTGTTCCTGCCAGCTCACATCAGGGGTTTCAATCCCGCCATCGCCTGCCTTGGATCCTCTGCCGATGCATCTGGTTCGAGACCGCTCATCAATCTGGCAACCTGCCTCGACGATGACCGAAGCAAACAGCATGACACATAAACACGCATCAGGGGCTTCGCCATTTGGGCATGACACCGCGGCAGCGACGATGCGCTCACAACCGTTCGTTTTCCAGGCTGCAGTCACATGAGCCGTTTGCGGTGGGTTCCTTGGTTCCTGCCAGCTCACATCAGGGGTTTCAATCCCGCCATCGCCTGCCTTGGATCCTCAGCTGATGCATCTGGTTCGAGCCGGGTCATCAAGCTGGCAACCTGCCTCGACGATGACCGAAGCAAACAGCATGACACAGAAACGCGCATCAGGGGCTTCGCCATTTGGGCATGACACCGCGCCAGCGACGATGCGCTCACAACCGTTCGTTTTCCAGGCTGCAGTCACATGGGCCGTTTGGGGTGGGTTCCTTGGTTCCTGTCAGCTCACATCAGGGGTTTCAAATCCGCCATGACCTGCCTTGCATCCTCTGCCGATGCATCTGGTTCGAGGAGGCTCATCAATCTGGCAACCTGCCTCGACGATGACCGAAGCAAACAGCATGACACATAAACGCGCATCAGGGGCTTCGCCATTTGGTCATGGCACCCCGCCAGCTACGATGCGTTCACAACCGTTCGTTTTCCAGGATGGAGTCACATGGGCTGTTTGCGGTGGGTTCCTTGGTTCCTGCCAGCTCGCATCAAGGGTTTCAATCCTGCCATGGCCTGCCTTGGATCCTCTGCCGATGCATCTGGTTCGAGCCGGCTGATCAGTCTGGCAACCTGCCTCGACGATGACCGAAGCAAACAGAATGGCACATAAACTTGCATCAGGGTCTTCGCCATTGGGCATGACAACGCGCCAGCGACGATGCGCTCACAACCGTTCGCTTTCCAGGCTGCAGTCACATGGACCGTTTGCGGTGGGTTCCTTGGTTCCTGCCAGCTCAGATCAGGGGTTTCAAACCCGCCACGACCTGCCTTGGATCCTCTGCCGATGCATCTGGTTCGAGACCGCTCATCAATCTGGCAACCTGCCTCGACGATGACCGAAGCAAACAGCATGACACATACACACGCATCAGGGGCTTCGCCATTTGGGCATGACACCGCGCCAGCGACGATGCGCTCACAACCGTTCGTTTTCCAGGCTGCAGTCACATGGGCCGTTTGCGGTGGGTTCCTTGGTTCCTGTCAGCTCACATCAGGGGTTTCAAATCCGCCATGACCTGCCTTGGATCCTCTGCCGATGCATCTGGTTCGAGGAGGCTCATCAGTCTGGCAACCTGCCTCGACGATGATCGAAGCAAACAGCATGACACATAAACACGCATCAGGGGCTTCGCCATTTGGGCATTACACCGCGCCAGCGACGATGCGCTCCCAACCGTTCGTTTTCCAGGCTGCAGTCACATGGGCCGTTTGCGGTGGGTTCCTTGGTTCCTGCTAGCTCACATCAAGGGATTTAATCCCGCCATCGCCTGCCTTGGATCCTCTGCCGATGCATCTGGTTCGAGCTGGCTCATCAATCTGGCAACCTGCCTCGACGATGACCGAAGCAAACAGCATGGCACATAAACGCGCATAAGGCGCTTCGCCATTTGGGCATGACACCGCGCCAGCGACGATGCGCTCACAACTAGACTTTCATTTGAGCTAGTTTGTTGTAGCTTGACATGGTTTACGCAAAACGCGTACAGGCGCTAAAAGACGAAGACAAGGCACACTCAATACAGGACAGGAGCCTGTCCTCTCTCCAGTATGCTTGTCTTCGCCTTTAGCGCCTGTACGCGTTTTGCGTAAACCATGTCACGCTCACAACTGTTCGTTTTCCAGGCTGCAGTGACATGGGCCGTTTGCGGTGGGTTGCTTGCTTCCTGCCAGCTCACACCAGGGGTTTCAATCCCGCCATCGCCTGCCTTGGACCCTCTGCCGCTGCATCTGGTTCGAGCCGGCTCATCAGTCCGGCAACCTGCCTCGACGATGACCGCAGCAAAGAGCATGACACATAAACGCGCATCAGGGGCTTCGCCATTTGGGCATGACACCGCGCCAGCGACGATGCGCTCACAACCGTTCGTTTTCCAGGCTGCAGTCACATGGGCCGTTTGCGGTGGGTTCCTTGGTTTCTGCCAGCTCACATCAGGGGCTTCAAACCCGCCATGGCCTGCCTTTGATCCTCTGCCGATGCATCTGTTTCGAGCCGGATCATCAATCTGGCAACCTGTCTCGACGATGACCGAAGCAAACAGCATGGCACATAAACGCGCATCAGGGGCTTCGCCATTTCGGCATGACACCGCGCCAGCGGCGATGCGCTCACAACCGTTCGTTTTCCAGGCTGCAGTCACATGGGCCGTTTGCGGTGGGTTCCTTGGTTTCTGCCAGCTCACATCAGGGGCTTCAAACCCGCCATGGCCTGCCTTTGATCCTCTGCCGATGCATCTGTTTCGAGCCGGCTCATCAATCTGGCAACCTGTCTCGACGATGACCGAAGCAAACAGCATGGCACATAAACGCGCATCAGGGGCTTCGCCATTTCGGCATGACACCGCGCCAGCGACGATACGCTCACAACCGTTCGTTTTCCAGGCTGCAGTCACATGGGCCGTTTGCGGTGGATTCCTTGGTTCCCGCCAGCTCACATCAGGGGTTTCAATCCCGCTATGGCCTGCCTTGGATCCTCTGCCGGTGCATCTGGTTCGAGCCGGCTCATCAATCTGGCAACCTGCTCTGCAATGACCGCAGCAAACAGCATGATACATAAACGCGCATCAGGGGCTTCGCCATTTGGGCACGACACCGCGCCAGCGAAGATGCGCTCACAACCGTTCGTTTTCCAGGATGCAGTCACATGGGCCGTTTGCGGTGGGTTCCTTTGTTCCGGCCAGCTCACATCAGAGGTTTCAATCCCGCCATCGCCTGCCTTGGATCCTCTGCCGATGCATCTGGTTCGAGCCGGCTCATCAATCTGGCAACCTGTCTCTACGATGACCGAAGCAAACAGCATGGCACATAAACGCGCATGAGGGGCTTCGCCATTTGGGCATTACACCACGCTAGCGGCGAAGCGCTCACAACCGTTCTTTTTACAGGCTGCAGTCACATGGGCCGTTTGTGGTGGGTTGCTTGGTTCCTGCCAGCTCACATCAGGGGTTTCAATCCCGCCATCGCCTGCCTTGGATCCTCTGCCGATGCATCTGGTTCGAGCCGGCTCATCAATCTGGCAACCTGCCTCGACGATGACCGAAGCAAACAGCATGACACATAAACGCGCATCAGGGGCTTCGCCATTTGGGCATGACACCGCGCCAGCGACGATGCGCTCACAACCATTGGTTTTCCAGGATGAAGTCACATGGGCCGTTTGCGGTGGGTTCCTTGGTTCCTGTCAGCTCACATCAGGGGGTTTAAACCCGCCATGACCTGCCTTGGATCCTCTGCCGATGCATCTGGTTCGAGACCGCTCGTCAATCTGGCAACCTGCCTCGACGATGACCGAAGCAAACAGCATGACACATAAACGCGCACCAGGGGCTTCGCCATTTGGGCATGACACCGCACCAGCAACGATGCGCTCACAACCGTTCGTTTTCCAGGCTGCAGTCACATGGGCCGTTTGCGGTGGGTTCCTTTGTTCCTGCCAGCTCACATCAGGGGTTTCAATCCCGCCATCGCCTGCCTTGGATCCTCAGCTGATGCATCTGGTTCGAGCCGGGTCATCAAGCTGGCAACCTGCCTCGACGATGACCGAAGCAAACAGCATGACACAGAAACGCGCATCAGGGGCTTCGCCATTTGGGCATGACACCGCGCCAGCGACGATGCGCTCACAACCGTTCGTTTTCCAGGCTGCAGTCACATGGGCCGTTTGGGGTGGGTTCCTTGGTTTCTGTCAGCTCACATCAGGGGTTCCAAATCCGCCATGGCCTGCCTTGGATCCTCTGCCGATGCATCTGGTTCGAGGAGGCTCATCAGTCTGGCAACCTGCCTCGACGATGATCGAAGCAACCAGCATTACACATAAACGCGCATCAGGGGCTTCGCCATTTGGGCATGACACCGCGCCAGCGGCGATGCGCTCACAATCGTTCCTTTTTCAGGCTGCAGTCACATGGGCCGTTTGCGGTGGGTTCCTTGGTTCGTGGCAGCACACATCAGGGGTTTCAAATCCGCCATGGCCTGCCTTGGATCCTCTGCCGATGCATCTGGTTCCAGCCGGCTCATCAATCTGGCAACCTGCTCTAAAATGACCGCAGCAAACAGCATGATACATAAACGCGCATCAGGGGCTTCGCCATTTGGGCACGACACCGCGCCAGCGAAGATGCGCTCACAACCGTTCGTTTTCCAGGATGCAGTCACATGGGCCGTTTGCGGTGGGTTCCTTTGTTCCTGCCAGCTCACATCAGAGGTTTCAATCCCGCCATCGCCTGCCTTGGATCCTCTGCCGATGCATCTGGTTCGAGCTGGCTCATCAATCTGGCAACCTGTCTCGACGATGACCGAAGCAAACAGCATGGCACATAAACGCGCATGAGGGGCTTCGCCATTTGGGCATGACACCGCGCTAGCGGCGAAGCGCTCACAACCGTTCTTTTTTCAGACTGCAGTCACATGGGCCGTTTGTGGTGGGTTGCTTGGTTCCTGCCAGCTCACATCAGGGGTTTCAATCCCGCCATCGCCTGCCTTGGATCCTCTGCCGATGCATCTGGTTCGAGCCGGCTCATCAATCTGGCAACCTGCCTCGACGATGACCGAAGCAAACAGCATGACACATAAACGCGCACCAGGGGCTTCGCCATTTGGGCATGACACCGCCCCAGCGACGATGCGCTCACAACCGTTCGTTTTCCAGGCTGCAGTCACATGGGCCGTTTGCGGTTGGTTCCTTTGTTCCTGCCAGCTCACATCAGGGGTTTCAATCCCGCCATCGCCTGCCTTGGATCCTCTGCCGATGCATCTGTTCGAGACCGCTCATCAATCTGGCAACCTGCCTCGACGATGACCGAAGCAAACAGCATGACACATAAACACGCATCAGGGGCTTCGCCATTTGGGCATTACACCGCGCCAGCGACGATGCGCTCCCAACCGTTCGTTTTCCAGGCTGCAGTCACATGGGCCGTTTGCGGTGGGTTCCTTGGTTCCTGCTAGCTCACATCAAGGGATTTAATCCCGCCATCGCCTGCCTTGGATCCTCTGCCGATGCATCTGGTTCGAGCTGGCTCATCAATCTGGCAACCTGCCTCGACGATGACCGAAGCAAACAGCATGGCACATAAACGCGCATAAGGCGCTTCGCCATTTGGGCATGACACCGCGCCAGCGACGATGCGCTCACAACTAGACTTTCATTTGAGCTAGTTTGTTGTAGCTTGACATGGTTTACGCAAAACGCGTACAGGCGCTAAAAGACGAAGACAAGGCACACTCAATACAGGACAGGAGCCTGTCCTCTCTCCAGTATGATTGTCTTCGCCTTTAGCGCCTGTACGCGTTTTGCGTAAACCATGTCACGCTCACAACTGTTCGTTTTCCAGGCTGCAGTGACATGGGCCGTTTGCGGTGGGTTGCTTGCTTCCTGCCAGCTCACACCAGGGGTTTCAATCCCGCCATCGCCTGCCTTGGACCCTCTGCCGCTGCATCTGGTTCGAGCCGGCTCATCAGTCCGGCAACCTGCCTCGACGATGACCGCAGCAAAGAGCATGACACATAAACGCGCATCAGGGGCTTCGCCATTTGGGCATGACACCGCGCCAGCGACGATGCGCTCACAACCGTTCGTTTTCCAGGCTGCAGTCACATGGGCCGTTTGCGGTGGGTTCCTTGGTTTCTGCCAGCTCACATCAGGGGCTTCAAACCCGCCATGGCCTGCCTTTGATCCTCTGCCGATGCATCTGTTTCGAGCCGGATCATCAATCTGGCAACCTGTCTCGACGATGACCGAAGCAAACAGCATGGAACATAAACGCGCATCAGGGGCTTCGCCATTTCGGCATGACACCGCGCCAGCGGCGATGCGCTCACAACCGTTCGTTTTCCAGGCTGCAGTCACATGGGCCGTTTGCGGTGGGTTCCTTGGTTTCTGCCAGCTCACATCAGGGGCCTCAAACCCGCCATGGCCTGCCTTTGATCCTCTGCCGATGCATCTGTTTCGAGCCGGCTCATCAATCTGGCAACCTGTCTCGACGATGACCGAAGCAAACAGCATGGCACATAAACGCGCATCAGGGGCTTCGCCATTTCGGCATGACACCGCGCCAGCGACGATACGCTCACAACCGTTCGTTTTCCAGGCTGCAGTCACATGGGCCGTTTGCGGTGGATTCCTTGGTTCCCGCCAGCTCACATCAGGGGTTTCAATCCCGCTATGGCCTGCCTTGGATCCTCTGCCGGTGCATCTGGTTCGAGCCGGCTCATCAATCTGGCAACCTGCTCTGCAATGACCGCAGCAAACAGCATGATACATAAACGCGCATCAGGGGCTTCGCCATTTGGGCACGACACCGCGCCAGCGAAGATGCGCTCACAACCGTTCGCTTTCCAGGATGCAGTCACATGGGCCGTTTGCGGTGGGTTCCTTTGTTCCTGCCAGCTCACATCAGAGGTTTCAATCCCGCCATCGCCTGCCTTGGATCCTCTGCCGATGCATCTGGTTCGAGCCGGCTCATCAATCTGGCAACCTGTCTCTACGATGACCGAAGCAAACAGCATGGCACATAAACGCGCATGAGGGGCTTCGCCATTTGGGCATTACACCACGCTAGCGGCGAAGCGCTCACAACCGTTCTTTTTACAGGCTGCAGTCACATGGGCCGTTTGTGGTGGGTTGCTTGGTTCCTGCCAGCTCACATCAGGGGTTTCAATCCCGCCATCGCCTGCCTTGGATCCTCTGCCGATGCATCTGGTTCGAGCCGGCTCATCAATCTGGCAACCTGCCTCGACGATGACCGAAGCAAACATAATGACACATAAACGCGCATCAGGGGCTTCGCCATTTGGGCATGACACCGCGCCAGCGACGATGCGCTCACAACCATTCGTTTTCCAGGATGAAGTCACATGGGCCGTTTGCGGTGGGTTCCTTGGTTCCTGTCAGCTCACATCAGGGGGTTTAAACCCGCCATGACCTGCCTTGGATCCTCTGCCGATGCATCTGGTTCGAGACCGCTCGTCAATCTGGCAACCTGCCTCGACGATGACCGAAGCAAACAGCATGACACATAAACGCGCACCAGGGGCTTCGCCATTTGGGCATGACACCGCACCAGCAACGATGCGCTCACAACCGTTCGTTTTCCAGGCTGCAGTCACATGGGCCGTTTGCGGTGGGTTCCTTTGTTCCTGCCAGCTCACATCAGGGGTTTCAATCCCGCCATCGCCTGCCTTGGATCCTCAGCTGATGCATCTGGTTCGAGCCGGGTCATCAAGCTGGCAACCTGCCTCGACGATGACCGAAGCAAACAGCATGACACAGAAACGCGCATCAGGGGCTTCGCCATTTGGGCATGACACCGCGCCAGCGACGATGCGCTCACAACCGTTCGTTTTCCAGGCTGCAGTCACATGGGCCGTTTGGGGTGGGTTCCTTGGTTTCTGTCAGCTCACATCAGGGGTTCCAAATCCGCCATGGCCTGCCTTGGATCCTCTGCCGATGCATCTGGTTCGAGGAGGCTCATCAGTCTGGCAACCTGCCTCGACGATGATCGAAGCAACCAGCATTACACATAAACGCGCATCAGGGGCTTCGCCATTTGGGCATGACACCGCGCCAGCGGCGATGCGCTCACAATCGTTCCTTTTTCAGGCTGCAGTCACATGGGCCGTTTGCGGTGGGTTCCTTGGTTCGTGGCAGCACACATCAGGGGTTTCAAATCCGCCATGGCCTGCCTTGGATCCTCTGCCGATGCATCTGGTTCCAGCCGGCTCATCAATCTGGCAACCTGCTCTAAAATGACCGCAGCAAACAGCATGATACATAAACGCGCATCAGGGGCTTCGCCATTTGGGCACGACACCGCGCCAGCGAAGATGCGCTCACAACCGTTCGTTTTCCAGGATGCAGTCACATGGGCCGTTTGCGGTGGGTTCCTTTGTTCCTGCCAGCTCACATCAGAGGTTTCAATCCCGCCATCGCCTGCCTTGGATCCTCTGCCGATGCATCTGGTTCGAGCTGGCTCATCAATCTGGCAACCTGTCTCGACGATGACCGAAGCAAACAGCATGGCACATAAACGCGCATGAGGGGCTTCGCCATTTGGGCATGACACCGCGCTAGCGGCGAAGCGCTCACAACCGTTCTTTTTTCAGACTGCAGTCACATGGGCCGTTTGTGGTGGGTTGCTTGGTTCCTGCCAGCTCACATCAGGGGTTTCAATCCCGCCATCGCCTGCCTTGGATCCTCTGCCGATGCATCTGGTTCGAGCCGGCTCATCAATCTGGCAACCTGCCTCGACGATGACCGAAGCAAACAGCATGACACATAAACGCGCATGAGGGGCTTCGCCATTTGGGCATGACACCGCGCTAGCGGCGAAGCGCTCACAACCGTTCTTTTTTCAGACTGCAGTCACATGGGCCGTTTGTGGTGGGTTGCTTGGTTCCTGCCAGCTCACATCAGGGGTTTCAATCCCGCCATCGCCTGCCTTGGATCCTCTGCCGATGCATCTGGTTCGAGCCGGCTCATCAATCTGGCAACCTGCCTCGACGATGACCGAAGCAAACAGCATGACACATAAACGCGCACCAGGGGCTTCGCCATTTGGGCATGACACCGCGCCAGCGACGATGCGCTCACAACCGTTCGTTTTCCAGGCTGCAGTCACATGGGCCGTTTGCGGTTGGTTCCTTTGTTCCTGCCAGCTCACATCAGGGGTTTCAATCCCGCCATCGCCTGCCTTGGATCCTCTGCCGATGCATCTGTTCGAGACCGCTCATCAATCTGGCAACCTGCCTCGACGATGACCGAAGCAAACAGCATGACACATAAACACGCATCAGGGGCTTCGCCATTTGGGCATTACACCGCGCCAGCGACGATGCGCTCCCAACCGTTCGTTTTCCAGGCTGCAGTCACATGGGCCGTTTGCGGTGGGTTCCTTGGTTCCTGCTAGCTCACATCAAGGGATTTAATCCCGCCATCGCCTGCCTTGGATCCTCTGCCGATGCATCTGGTTCGAGCTGGCTCATCAATCTGGCAACCTGCCTCGACGATGACCGAAGCAAACAGCATGGCACATAAACGCGCATAAGGCGCTTCGCCATTTGGGCATGACACCGCGCCAGCGACGATGCGCTCACAACTAGACTTTCATTTGAGCTAGTTTGTTGTAGCTTGACATGGTTTACGCAAAACGCGTACAGGCGCTAAAAGACGAAGACAAGGCACACTCAATACAGGACAGGAGCCTGTCCTCTCTCCAGTATGATTGTCTTCGCCTTTAGCGCCTGTACGCGTTTTGCGTAAACCATGTCACGCTCACAACTGTTCGTTTTCCAGGCTGCAGTGACATGGGCCGTTTGCGGTGGGTTGCTTGCTTCCTGCCAGCTCACACCAGGGGTTTCAATCCCGCCATCGCCTGCCTTGGACCCTCTGCCGCTGCATCTGGTTCGAGCCGGCTCATCAGTCCGGCAACCTGCCTCGACGATGACCGCAGCAAAGAGCATGACACATAAACGCGCATCAGGGGCTTCGCCATTTGGGCATGACACCGCGCCAGCGACGATGCGCTCACAACCGTTCGTTTTCCAGGCTGCAGTCACATGGGCCGTTTGCGGTGGGTTCCTTGGTTTCTGCCAGCTCACATCAGGGGCTTCAAACCCGCCATGGCCTGCCTTTGATCCTCTGCCGATGCATCTGTTTCGAGCCGGATCATCAATCTGGCAACCTGTCTCGACGATGACCGAAGCAAACAGCATGGAACATAAACGCGCATCAGGGGCTTCGCCATTTCGGCATGACACCGCGCCAGCGGCGATGCGCTCACAACCGTTCGTTTTCCAGGCTGCAGTCACATGGGCCGTTTGCGGTGGGTTCCTTGGTTTCTGCCAGCTCACATCAGGGGCCTCAAACCCGCCATGGCCTGCCTTTGATCCTCTGCCGATGCATCTGTTTCGAGCCGGCTCATCAATCTGGCAACCTGTCTCGACGATGACCGAAGCAAACAGCATGGCACATAAACGCGCATCAGGGGCTTCGCCATTTCGGCATGACACCGCGCCAGCGACGATACGCTCACGACCGTTCGTTTTCCAGGCTGCAGTCACATGGGCCGTTTGCGGTGGATTCCTTGGTTCCCGCCAGCTCACATCAGGGGTTTCAATCCCGCTATGGCCTGCCTTGGATCCTCTGCCGGTGCATCTGGTTCGAGCCGGCTCATCAATCTGGCAACCTGCTCTGCAATGACCGCAGCAAACAGCATGATACATAAACGCGCATCAGGGGCTTCGCCATTTGGGCACGACACCGCGCCAGCGAAGATGCGCTCACAACCGTTCGCTTTCCAGGATGCAGTCACATGGGCCGTTTGCGGTGGGTTCCTTTGTTCCTGCCAGCTCACATCAGAGGTTTCAATCCCGCCATCGCCTGCCTTGGATCCTCTGCCGATGCATCTGGTTCGAGCCGGCTCATCAATCTGGCAACCTGTCTCTACGATGACCGAAGCAAACAGCATGGCACATAAACGCGCATGAGGGGCTTCGCCATTTGGGCATTACACCACGCTAGCGGCGAAGCGCTCACAACCGTTCTTTTTACAGGCTGCAGTCACATGGGCCGTTTGTGGTGGGTTGCTTGGTTCCTGCCAGCTCACATCAGGGGTTTCAATCCCGCCATCGCCTGCCTTGGATCCTCTGTCGATGCATCTGGTTCGAGCCGGCTCATCAATCTGGCAACCTGCCTCGACGATGACCGAAGCAAACATAATGACACATAAACGCGCATCTGGGGCTTCGCCATTTGGGCATGACACCGCGCCAGCGACGATGCGCTCACAACCATTCGTTTTCCAGGATGAAGTCACATGGGCCGTTTGCGGTGGGTTCCTTGGTTCCTGTCAGCTCACATCAGGGGGTTTAAACCCGCCATGACCTGCCTTGGATCCTCTGCCGATGCATCTGGTTCGAGACCGCTCGTCAATCTGGCAACCTGCCTCGACGATGACCGAAGCAAACAGCATGACACATAAACGCGCACCAGGGGCTTCGCCATTTGGGCATGACACCGCACCAGCAACGATGCGCTCACAACCGTTCGTTTTCCAGGCTGCAGTCACATGGGCCGTTTGCGGTGGGTTCCTTTGTTCCTGCCAGCTCACATCAGGGGTTTCAATCCCGCCATCGCCTGCCTTGGATCCTCTGCCGATGCATCTGTTCGAGACCGCTCATCAATCTGGCAACCTGCCTCGACGATGACCGAAGCAAACAGCATGACACATAAACACGCATCAGGGGCTTCGCCATTTGGGCATTACACCGCGCCAGCGACGATGCGCTCCCAACCGTTCGTTTTCCAGGCTGCAGTCACATGGGCCGTTTGCGGTGGGTTCCTTGGTTCCTGCTAGCTCACATCAAGGGATTTAATCCCGCCATCGCCTGCCTTGGATCCTCTGCCGATGCATCTGGTTCGAGCTGGCTCATCAATCTGGCAACCTGCCTCGACGATGACCGAAGCAAACAGCATGGCACATAAACGCGCATAAGGCGCTTCGCCATTTGGGCATGACACCGCGCCAGCGACGATGCGCTCACAACTAGACTTTCATTTGAGCTAGTTTGTTGTAGCTTGACATGGTTTACGCAAAACGCGTACAGGCGCTAAAAGACGAAGACAAGGCACACTCAATACAGGACAGGAGCCTGTCCTCTCTCCAGTATGATTGTCTTCGCCTTTAGCGCCTGTACGCGTTTTGCGTAAACCATGTCACGCTCACAACTGTTCGTTTTCCAGGCTGCAGTGACATGGGCCGTTTGCGGTGGGTTGCTTGCTTCCTGCCAGCTCACACCAGGGGTTTCAATCCCGCCATCGCCTGCCTTGGACCCTCTGCCGCTGCATCTGGTTCGAGCCGGCTCATCAGTCCGGCAACCTGCCTCGACGATGACCGCAGCAAAGAGCATGACACATAAACGCGCATCAGGGGCTTCGCCATTTGGGCATGACACCGCGCCAGCGACGATGCGCTCACAACCGTTCGTTTTCCAGGCTGCAGTCACATGGGCCGTTTGCGGTGGGTTCCTTGGTTTCTGCCAGCTCACATCAGGGGCTTCAAACCCGCCATGGCCTGCCTTTGATCCTCTGCCGATGCATCTGTTTCGAGCCGGATCATCAATCTGGCAACCTGTCTCGACGATGACCGAAGCAAACAGCATGGAACATAAACGCGCATCAGGGGCTTCGCCATTTCGGCATGACACCGCGCCAGCGGCGATGCGCTCACAACCGTTCGTTTTCCAGGCTGCAGTCACATGGGCCGTTTGCGGTGGGTTCCTTGGTTTCTGCCAGCTCACATCAGGGGCTTCAAACCCGCCATGGCCTGCCTTTGATCCTCTGCCGATGCATCTGTTTCGAGCCGGCTCATCAATCTGGCAACCTGTCTCGACGATGACCGAAGCAAACAGCATGGCACATAAACGCGCATCAGGGGCTTCGCCATTTCGGCATGACACCGCGCCAGCGACGATACGCTCACAACCGTTCGTTTTCCAGGCTGCAGTCACATGGGCCGTTTGCGGTGGATTCCTTGGTTCCCGCCAGCTCACATCAGGGGTTTCAATCCCGCTATGGCCTGCCTTGGATCCTCTGCCGGTGCATCTGGTTCGAGCCGGCTCATCAATCTGGCAACCTGCTCTGCAATGACCGCAGCAAACAGCATGATACATAAACGCGCATCAGGGGCTTCGCCATTTGGGCACGACACCGCGCCAGCGAAGATGCGCTCACAACCGTTCGTTTTCCAGGATGCAGTCACATGGGCCGTTTGCGGTGGGTTCCTTTGTTCCTGCCAGCTCACATCAGAGGTTTCAATCCCGCCATCGCCTGCCTTGGATCCTCTGCCGATGCATCTGGTTCGAGCCGGCCAATCAATCTGGCAACCTGTCTCTACGATGACCGAAGCAAACAGCATGGCACATAAACGCGCATGAGGGGCTTCGCCATTTGGGCATTACACCACGCTAGCGGCGAAGCGCTCACAACCGTTCTTTTTACAGGCTGCAGTCACATGGGCCGTTTGTGGTGGGTTGCTTGGTTCCTGCCAGCTCACATCAGGGGTTTCAATCCCGCCATCGCCTGCCTTGGATCCTCTGCCGATGCATCTGGTTCGAGCCGGCTCATCAATCTGGCAACCTGCCTCGACGATGACCGAAGCAAACAGCATGACACATAAACGCGCATCAGGGGCTTCGCCATTTGGGCATGACACCGCGCCAGCGACGATGCGCTCACAACCATTCGTTTTCCAGGATGAAGTCACATGGGCCGTTTGCGGTGGGTTCCTTGGTTCCTGTCAGCTCACATCAGGGGGTTTAAACCCGCCATGACCTGCCTTGGATCCTCTGCCGATGCATCTGGTTCGAGACCGCTCGTCAATCTGGCAACCTGCCTCGACGATGACCGAAGCAAACAGCATGACACATAAACGCGCACCAGGGGCTTCGCCATTTGGGCATGACACCGCACCAGCAACGATGCGCTCACAACCGTTCGTTTTCCAGGCTGCAGTCACATGGGCCGTTTGCGGTGGGTTCCTTTGTTCCTGCCAGCTCACATCAGGGGTTTCAATCCCGCCATCGCCTGCCTTGGATCCTCAGCTGATGCATCTGGTTCGAGCCGGGTCATCAAGCTGGCAACCTGCCTCGACGATGACCGAAGCAAACAGCATGACACAGAAACGCGCATCAGGGGCTTCGCCATTTGGGCATGACACCGCGCCAGCGACGATGCGCTCACAACCGTTCGTTTTCCAGGCTGCAGTCACATGGGCCGTTTGGGGTGGGTTCCTTGGTTTCTGTCAGCTCACATCAGGGGTTCCAAATCCGCCATGACCTGCCTTGGATCCTCTGCCGATGCATCTGGTTCGAGGAGGCTCATCAGTCTGGCAACCTGCCTCGACGATGATCGAAGCAACCAGCATTACACATAAACGCGCATCAGGGGCTTCGCCATTTGGGCATGACACCGCGCCAGCGGCGATGCGCTCACAATCGTTCCTTTTTCAGGCTGCAGTCACATGGGCCGTTTGCGGTGGGTTCCTTGGTTCGTGGCAGCACACATCAGGGGTTTCAAATCCGCCATGGCCTGCCTTGGATCCTCTGCCGATGCATCTGGTTCCAGCCGGCTCATCAATCTGGCAACCTGCTCTAAAATGACCGCAGCAAACAGCATGATACATAAACGCGCATCAGGGGCTTCGCCATTTGGGCACGACACCGCGCCAGCGAAGATGCGCTCACAACCGTTCGTTTTCCAGGATGCAGTCACATGGGCCGTTTGCGGTGGGTTCCTTTGTTCCTGCCAGCTCACATCAGAGGTTTCAATCCCGCCATCGCCTGCCTTGGATCCTCTGCCGATGCATCTGGTTCGAGCTGGCTCATCAATCTGGCAACCTGTCTCGACGATGACCGAAGCAAACAGCATGGCACATAAACGCGCATGAGGGGCTTCGCCATTTGGGCATGACACCGCGCTAGCGGCGAAGCGCTCACAACCGTTCTTTTTTCAGACTGCAGTCACATGGGCCGTTTGTGGTGGGTTGCTTGGTTCCTGCCAGCTCACATCAGGGGTTTCAATCCCGCCATCGCCTGCCTTGGATCCTCTGCCGGTGCATCTGGTTCGAGCCGGCTCATCAATCTGGCAACCTGCCTCGACGATGACCGAAGCAAACAGCATGACACATAAACGCGCACCAGGGGCTTCGCCATTTGGGCATGACACCGCGCCAGCGACGATGCGCTCACAACCGTTCGTTTTCCAGGCTGCAGTCACATGGGCCGTTTGCGGTTGGTTCCTTTGTTCCTGCCAGCTCACATCAGGGGTTTCAATCCCGCCATCGCCTGCCTTGGATCCTCTGCCGATGCATCTGTTCGAGACCGCTCATCAATCTGGCAACCTGCCTCGACGATGACCGAAGCAAACAGCATGACACATAAACACGCATCAGGGGCTTCGCCATTTGGGCATGACACCGCGCCAGCGACGATGCGCTCACAACCGCTCGTTTTCCAGGCTGCAGTCACATGAGCCGTTTGCGGTGGGTTCCTTGGTTCCTGCCAGCTCACATCAGGGGTTTCAATCCCGCCATCGCCTGCCTTGGATCCTCAGCTGATGCATCTGGTTCGAGCTGGCTCATCAATCTGGCAACCTGCCTCGACGATGACCGAAGCAAACAGCATGACACAGAAACGCGCATCAGGGGCTTCGCCATTTGGGCTTGACACCGCGCCAGCGACGATGCGCTCACAACCGTTCGTTTTCCAGGCTGCAGTCACATGGGCCGTTTGGGGTGGGTTTCTTGGTTCCTGCTAGCTCACATCAGGGGATTTAATCCCGCCATCGCCTGCCTTGGATCCTCTGCCGATGCATCTGGTTCGAGCTGGCTCATCAATCTGGCAACCTGCCTCGACGATGACCAAAGCAAACAGCATGGCACATAAACGCGCATAAGGGGCTTCGCCATTTGGGCAGGACACTGCGCCAGCGACGATGCGCTCACAACTAGACTTTCATTTGAGCTAGTTGGTTGTAGATTGACATGGTTTGCGCAAAACGCGTACAGGCGCTAAAAGACGAAGACAAGCACACTCAATACAGGACAGGAGCCTGCCCTGTCTTGAGTGTGCTTGTCTTCGTCTTTTAGCGCCTGTACGCGTTTTGCGTAAACCATTTCACGCTCACAACTGTTCGTTTTCCAGGCTTCAGTGACATGGGCCGTTTGCGGTGGGTTGCTTGCTTCCTGCCAGCTCACACCAGGGGTTTCAATCCCGCCATCGCCTGACTTGGACCCTCTGCCGCTGCATCTGGTTCGAGCCGGCTCATCAGTCCGGCAACCTGCCTCGACGACGAACGAAGCAAACAGCATGACACATAAACGAGCATCAGGGGCTTCGCCATTTGGGCATGACACCCCGCCAGCTACGATGCGTACTCAACCGTTCGTTTTCCAGGATGGAGTCACATGGGCCGTTTGCGGTGGGTTCCTTGGTTCCTGCCAGCTCACATCAGGGGTTTCAGACCCGCCATGGCCTGCCTTGGATCCTCTGCCGATGCATCTGGTTCGAGCCGGCTCATCAATCTGGCAACCTGTCTCGAGGATGACCGAAGCAAACAGCATGGCACATAAACGCGCATCAGGGGCTTCGCCATTTGGGCATGATACCGCGCCAGCGACGATGCGCTCACAACCGTTCGTTTTCCAGGCTGCAGTCACAAGGGCCATTTGCGGTGGGTTCCTTGGTTCCTGGCAGCACACATCAGGTGTTTCAAACCCGCCATGGCCTGCCTTGGATCCTCTGCCGATGCATCTGTTTCGAGCCGGCTCATCAATCTGGCAACCAGCCTCGACGATGATTGAAGCAAACAGCATGACACATAAACGCGCATCAGGGGCTTCGTCATTTGGGCATGACACCGCGCCAGCGACGATGCGCTCACAACCGTTCGTTTTCCAGGCTGCAGTCACATGGGCCGTTTGCGGTAGATTCCTTGGTTCCCGCCAGCTCACATCAGGGGTTTCAAACCCGCTATGGCCGGCCTTGGATCCTCTGCCGGTGCATCTGGTTCGAGCCGGCTCATCAATCTGGCAACCTGCTCGACAATGACCGCAGCAAACAGCATAATACATAAACGCGCATCAGGGGCTTCGCCATTTGGGCATGACACCGCGCCAGCGACGATGCGCTCACAACCGTTCGTTTTCTAGGCTGCAGTCACATGGGCCGTTTGCGGTGGGTTCCTTGGTACCTGCTAGCTCACATCAGGGGATTTAATCCCGCCATCGCCTGCCTTGGATCCTCTGCCGATGCATCTGGTTCGAGCTGGCTCATCAATCTGGCAACCTGCCTCGACGATGACCGAAGCAAACAGCATGGCACATAAACGCGCATAAGGGGCTTCGCCATTTGGACATGACACCGCGCCAGCGACGATGCGCTCACAACTAGACTTTCATTTGAGCTAGTTGGTTGTAGATTGACATGGTTTACGCAAAACGCGTACAGGCGCTAAAAGACGAAGACAAGCACACTGAATACAGGACAGGAGCCTGCCCTGTCTTGAGTGTGCTTGTCTTCGTCTTTTAGCCCCTGTACGCGTTTTGCGTAAACCATTTCACGCTCACAACTGTTCGTTTTCCAGGCTTCAGTGACATGGGCCGTTTGCGGTGGGTTGCTTGCTTCCTGCCAGCTCACACCAGGGGTTTCAATCCCGCCATCGCCTGACTTGGACCCTCTGCCGCTGCATCTGGTTCGAGCCGGCTCATCAGTCCGGCAACCTGCCTCGACGACGACCGAAGCAAACAGCATGACACATAAACGAGCATCAGGGGCTTCGCCATTTGGGCATGACACCCCGCCAGCTACGATGCGTTCTCAACCGTTCGTTTTCCAGGCTGCAGTCACATGGGCCGTTTGCGGTGGGTTCCTTGGTTCGTGGCAGCACACATCAGGGGTTTCAAACCCGCCATGTCCTGCCTTGGATCCTCTGCCGATGCATCTGGTTCGAGAAGGCTCATCAATCTGGCAACCTGCTCTGCAATGACCGCAGCAAACAGCATGATACATAAACGCGCATCAGGGGCTTCGCCATTTGGGCACGACACCGCGCCAGCGAAGATGCGCTCACAACCGTTCGTTTTCCAGGATGCAGTCACATGGGCCGTTTGCGGTGGGTTCCTTTGTTCCTGCCAGCTCACATCAGAGGTTTCAATCCCGCCATCGCCTGCCTTGGATCCTCTGCCGATGCATCTGGTTCGAGCCGGCTCATCAATCTGGCAACCTGTCTCTACGATGACCGAAGCAAACAGCATGGCACATAAACGCGCATGAGGGGCTTCGCCATTTGGGCATGACACCACGCTAGCGGCGAAGCGCTCACAACCGTTCTTTTTTCAGGCTGCAGTCACATGGGCCGTTTGTGGTGGGTTGCTTGGTTCCTGCCAGCTCACATCAGGGGTTTCAATCCAGCCATCGCCTGCCTTGGATCCTCTGCCGATGCATCTGGTTCGAGCCGGCTCATCAATCTGGCAACCTGCCTCGACGATGACCGAAGCAAACACCATGACACATAAACGCGCATCCGGGGCTTCGCCATTTGGGCATGACACCGCGCCAGCGACGATGCGCTCACAACCATTCGTTTTCCAGGATGAGGTCACATGGGTCCTCTGCCGATGCATCTGGTTCGAGACCGCTCATCAATCTGGCAACCTGCCTCGACGATGACCGAAGCAAACAGCATGACACATTAACGCGCACCAGGGGCTTCGCCATTTGGGCATGACACCGCACCAGCAACGATGCGCTCACAACCGTTCGTTTTCCAGGCTGCAGTCACATGGGCCGTTTGCGGTGGGTTCCTTTGTTCCTGCCAGCTCACATCAGGGGTTTCAATCCCGCCATCGCCTGCCTTGGATCCTCTGCCGATGCATCTGGTTCGAGACCGCTCATCAATCTGGCAACCTGCCTCGACGATGACCGAAGCAAACAGCATGACACATAAACACGCATCAGGGGCTTCGCCATTTGGGCATGACACCGCGGCAGCGACGATGCGCTCAGAACCGTTCGTTTTCCAGGCTGCAGTCACATGAGCCGTTTGCGGTGGGTTCCTTGGTTCCTGCCAGCTCACATCAGGGGTTTCAATCCCGCCATCGCCTGCCTTGGATCCTCAGCTGATGCATAAGGTTCGAGCCGGGTCATCAAGCTGGCAACCTGCCTCGACGATGACCGAAGCAAACAGCATGACACAGAAACGCGCATCAGGGGCTTCGCCATTTGGGAATGACACCGCGCCAGCGACGATGCGCTCACAACGGTTCGTTTTCCAGGCTGCAGTCACATGGGCCGTTTGGGGTGGGTTCCTTGGTTCCTGTCAGCTCACATCAGGGGTTTCAAATCCGCCATGACCTGCCTTGCATCCTCTGCCGATGCATCTGGTTCGAGGAGGCTCATCAATCTGGCAACCTGCCTCGACGATGACCGAAGCAAACAGCATGACACATAAACGCGCATCAGGGGCTTCGCCATTTGGGCATGACACCCCGCCAGCTACGATGCGTTCACAACCGTTCGTTTTCCAGGATGGAGTCACATGGGCCGTTTGCGGTGGGTTCCTTGGTTCCTGCCAGCTCGCATCAGGGGTTTCAATCCTGCCATGGCCTGCCTTGGATCCTCTGCCGATGCATCTGGTTCGAGCCGGCTCATCAGTCTGGCAACCTGCCTCGACGATGACCGAAGCAAACAGAATGGCACATAAACGGGCATCAGGGTCTTCGCCATTGGGCATGACAACGCGCCAGCGACGATGCGCTCACAACCGTTCGCTTTCCAGGCTGCAGTCACATGGACCGTTTGCGGTGGGTTCCTTGGTTCCTGCCAGCTCAGATCAGGGGTTTCAAACCCGCCATGACCTGCCTTGGATCCTCTGCCGATGCATCTGGTTCGAGACCGCTCATCAATCTGGCAACCTGCCTCGACGATGACCGAAGCAAACAGCATGACACATAAACACGCATCAGGGGCTTCGCCATTTGGGCATGACACCGAACCAGCGACGATGCGCTCACAACCGTTCGTTTTCCAGGCTGCAGTCACATGGGCCGTTTGCGGTGGGTTCCTTGGTTCCTGTCAGCTCACATCAGGGGTTTCAAATCCGCCATGACCTGCCTTGGATCCTCTGCCGATGCATCTGGTTCGAGGAGGCTCATCAGTCTGGCAACCTGCCTCGACGATGATCGAAGCAAACAGCATGACACATAAACACGCATCAGGGGCTTCGCCATTTGGGCATTACACCGCGCCAGCGACGATGCGCTCCCAACCGTTCGTTTTCCAGGCTGCAGTCACATGGGCCGTTTGCGGTTGGTTCCTTGGTTTCTGCCAGCTCACATCAGGGGCTTCAAACCCGCCATGGCCTGCCTTTGATCCTCTGCCGATGCATCTGTTTCGAGCCGGCTCATCAATCTGGCAACCTGTCTCGACGATGAACGAAGCAAACAGCATGGCACATAAACGCGCATCAGGGGCTTCGCCATTTCGGCATGACACCGCGCCAGCGGCGATGCGCTCACAATCGTTCCTTTTTCAGGCTGCAGTCACATGGGCCGTTTGCGGTGGGTTCCTTGGTTGGTGGCAGCACACATCAGGGGTTTCAAACCCGCCATGGCCTGCCTTGGATCCTCTGCCGATGCATCTGGTTCGAGGAGGCTCATCAGTCTGGCAACCTGCCTCGACGATGATCGAAGCAAACAGCATGACACATAAACACGCATCAGGGGCTTCGCCATTTGGGCATGACACCGCGCCAGCGACGATACGCTCACAACCGTTCGTTTTCCAGGCTGCAGTCACATGGGCCGTTTGCGGTGGATTCCTTGGTTCCCGCCAGCTCACATCAGGGGTTTCAATCCCGCTATGGCCTGCCTTGGATCCTCTGCCGGTGCATCTGGTTCGAGCCGGCTCATCAATCTGGCAACCTGCTCTGCAATGACCGCAGCAAACAGCATGGCACATAAACGCGCATGAGGGGCTTCGCCATTTGGGCATTACACCACGCTAGCGGCGAAGCGCTCACAACCGTTCTTTTTTCAGGCTGCAGTCACATGGGCCATTTGTGGTGGGTTGCTTGGTTCCTGCCAGCTCACATCAGGGGTTTCAATCCCGCCATCGCCTGCCTTGGATCCTCTGCCGATGCATCTGGTTCGAGCCGGCTCATCAATCTGGCAACCTGCCTCGACGATGACCGAAGCAAACAGCATGACACATAAACGCGCATCAGGGGCTTCGCCATTTGGGCATGACACCGCGCCAGCGACGATGCGCTCACAACCATTCGTTTTCCAGGATGAAGTCACATGGGCCGTTTGCGGTGGGTTCCTTGGTTCCTGTCAGCTCACATCAGGGGGTTTAAACCCGCCATGACCTGCCTTGGATCCTCTGCCGATGCATCTGGTTCGAGACCGCTCGTCAATCTGGCAACCTGCCTCGACGATGACCGAAGCAAACAGCATGACACATAAACGCGCACCAGGGGCTTCGCCATTTGGGCATGACACCGCACCAGCAACGATGCGCTCACAACCGTTCGTTTTCCAGGCTGCAGTCACATGGGCCGTTTGCGGTGGGTTCCTTTGTTCCTGCCAGCTCACATCAGGGGTTTCAATCCCGCCATCGCCTGCCTTGGATCCTCAGCTGATGCATCTGGTTCGAGCCGGGTCATCAAGCTGGCAACCTGCCTCGACGATGACCGAAGCAAACAGCATGACACAGAAACGCGCATCAGGGGCTTCGCCATTTGGGCATGACACCGCGCCAGCGACGATGCGCTCACAACCGTTCGTTTTCCAGGCTGCAGTCACATGGGCCGTTTGGGGTGGGTTCCTTGGTTCCTGTCAGCTCACATCAGGGGTTTCAAATCCGCCATGACCTGCCTTGGATCCTCTGCCGATGCATCTGGTTCGAGGAGGCTCATCAGTCTGGCAACCTGCCTCGACGATGATCGAAGCAAACAGCATTACACATAAACGCGCATCAGGGGCTTCGCCATTTGGGCATGACACCGCGCCAGCGGCGATGCGCTCACAATCGTTCCTTTTTCAGGCTGCAGTCACATGGGCCGTTTGCGGTGGGTTCCTTGGTTCGTGGCAGCACACATCAGGGGTTTCAAATCCGGCATGGCCTGCCTTGGATCCTCTGCCGATGCATCTGGTTCCAGCCGGCTCATCAATCTGGCAACCTGCTCTAAAATGACCGCAGCAAACAGCATGATACATAAACGCGCATCAGGGGCTTCGCCATTTGGGCACGACACCGCGCCAGCGAAGATGCGCTCACAACCGTTCGTTTTCCAGGATGCAGTCACATGGGCCGTTTGCGGTGGGTTCCTTTGTTCCTGCCAGCTCACATCAGAGGTTTCAATCCCGCCATCGCCTGCCTTGGATCCTCTGCCGATGCATCTGGTTCGAGCTGGCTCATCAATCTGGCAACCTGTCTCGACGATGACCGAAGCAAACAGCATGGCACATAAACGCGCATGAGGGGCTCCGCCATTTGGGCATGACACCGCGCTAGCGGCGAAGCGCTCACAACCGTTCTTTTTTCACGCTGCAGTCACATGGGCCGTTTGTGGTGGGTTGCTTGGTTCCTGCCAGCTCACATCAGGGGTTTCAATCCCGCCATCGCCTGCCTTGGATCCTCTGCCGATGCATCTGGTTCGAGCCGGCTCATCAATCTGGCAACCTGCCTCGACGATGACCGAAGCAAACAGCATGACACATAAACGCGCATCAGGGGCTTCGCCATTTGGGCATGACACCGCGCCAGCGACGATGCGCTCACAACCATTCGTTTTCCAGGATGAAGTCACATGGACCGTTTGCGGTGGGTTCCTTGGTTCCTGTCAGCTCACATCAGGGGGTTTAAACCCGCCATGACCTGCCTTGGATCCTCTGCCGATGCATCTGGTTCGAGACCGCTCATCAATCTGGCAACCTGCCTCGACGATGACCGAAGCAAACTGTATGACACATAAACACGCATCAGGGGCTTCACCATTTGGGCATGACACGCGCCAGCGACGATGCGCTCACAACCGTTCGTTTTTCAGGCTGCAGTCACATGTGCCGTTTGCGGTGGGTTCCTTGGTTCCTGCCAGCTCACATCAGGGGTTTCAATCCCGCCATCGCCTGCCTTGGATCCTCTGCCGATGCATCTGTTTCGAGCCGGCTCATCAATCTGGCAACCTGCCTCGACGATGACCGAAGCAAACAGCATGACACATAAACGCGCACCAGGGGCTTCGCCATTTGGGCATGACACCGCACCAGCAACGATGCGCTCACAACCGTTCGTTTTCCAGGCTGCAGTCACATGGGCCGTTTGCGGTGGGTTCCTTTATTCCTGCCAGCTCACATCAGGGGTTTCAATCCCGCCATCGCCTGCCTTGGATCCTCTGCCGATGCATCTGGTTCGAGACCGCTCATCAATCTGGCAACCTGCCTCGACGATGACCGAAGCAAACAGCATGACACATAAACACGCATCAGGGGCTTCGCCATTTGGGCATGACACCGCGCCAGCGACGATGCGCTCACAACCGTTCGTTTTCCAGGCTGCAGTCACATGAGCCGTTTGCGGTGGGTTCCTTGGTTCCTGCCAGCTCACATCAGGGGTTTCAATCCCGCCATCGCCTGCCTTGGATCCTCAGCTGATGCATCTGGTTCGAGCCGGGTCATCAAGCTGGCAACCTGCCTCGACGATGACCGAAGCAAACAGCATGACACAGAAACGCGCATCAGGGGCTTCGCCATTTGGGCATGACACCGCGCCAGCGACGATGCGCTCACAACCGTTCGTTTTCCAGGCTGCAGTCACATGGGCCGTTTGGGGTGGGTTTCTTGGTTCCTGCTAGCTCACATCAGGGGATTTAATCCCGCCATCGCCTGTCTTGGATCCTCTGCCGATGCATCTGGTTCGAGCTGGCTCATCAATCTGGCAACCTGCCTCGACGATGACCGAAGCAAACAGCAATGCACATAAACGCGCATAAGGGGCTTCGCCATTTGGGCATGACACTGCGCCAGCGACGATGCGCTCACAACTAGACTTTCATTTGAGCTAGTTGGTTGTAGATTGACATGGTTTACGCAAAACGCGTACAGGCGCTAAAAGACGAAGACAAGCACACTCAATACAGGACAGGAGCCTGCCCTGTCTTGAGTGTGCTTGTCTTCGTCTTTTAGCGCCTGTACGCGTTTTGCGTAAACCATTTCACGCTCACAACTGTTCGTTTTCCAGGCTTCAGTGACATGGGCCGTTTGCGGTGGGTTGCTTGCTTCCTGCCAGCTCACACCAGGGGTTTCAATCCCGCCATCGCCTGACTTGGACCCTCTGCCGCTGCATCTGGTTCGAGCCGGCTCATCAGTTCGGCAACCTGCCTCGACGACGAACGAAGCAAACAGCATGACACATAAACGAGCATCAGGGGCTTCGCCATTTGGGCATGACACCCCGCCAGCTACGATGCGTACTCAACCGTTCGTTTTCCAGGCTGGAGTCACATGGGCCGTTTGCGGTGGGTTCCTTGGTTCCTGCCAGCTCACATCAGGGGTTTCAGACCCGCCATGGCCTGCCTTGGATCCTCTGCCGATGCATCTGGTTCGAGCCGGCTCATCAATCTGGCAACCTGTCTCGAGGATGACCGAAGCAAACAGCATGGCACATAAACGCGCATCAGGGGCTTCGCCATTTGGGCATGACACCGCGCCAGCGGCGATGCGCTCACAGCCGTTCCTTTTTCAGGCTGCAGTCACATGGGCCGTTTGCGGTGGGTTCCTTGGATCCTGGCAGCACACATCAGGGGTTTCAAACCCGCCATGGCCTGCCTTGGATCCTCTGCCGATGCATCTGTTTCGAGCCGGCTCATCAATCTGGCAACCTGCCTCGACGATGACCGAAGCAAACAGCATGACACATAAACGCGCATCAGGGGCTTCGCCATTTGGGCATGACACCGCGCCAGCGACGATGCGCTCACAACCGTTCGTTTTCCAGGCTGCAGTCACATGGGCCATTTGCGGTGGGTTCCTTGGTTCCTGGCAGCACACATCAGGTGTTTCAAACCCGCCATGGCCTGCCTTGGATCCTCTGCCGATGCATCTGTTTCGAGCCGGCTCATCAATCTGGCAACCAGCCTCGACGATGATTGAAGCAAACAGCATTACACATAAACGCGCATCAGGGGCTTCGTCATTTGGGCATGACACCGCGCCAGCGACGATGCGCTCACAACCATTCGTTTTCCAGGATGAAGTCACATGGGCCGTTTGCGGTGGGTTCCTTGGTTCCTGTCAGCTCACATCAGGGGTTTCAAACCCGCCATGACCTGCCTTGGATCCTCTGCCGATGCATCTGGTTCGAGACCGCTCATCAATCTGGCAACCTGCCTCGACGATGACCGAAGCAAACAGCATGACACATAAACACGCATCAGGGGCTTCGCCATTTGGGCATGACACCGCGCCAGCGACGATGCGCTCAGAACCGTTCGTTTTCCAGGCTGCAGTCACATGGGCCGTTTGCGGTAGATTCCTTGGTTCCCGCCAGCTCACATCAGGGGTTTCAAACCCGCTATGGCCGGCCTTGGATCCTCTGCCGGTGCATCTGGTTCGAGCCGGCTCATCAATCTGGCAACCTGCTCGACAATGACCGCAGCAAACAGCATGATACATAAACGCGCATCAGGGGCTTCGCCATTTGGGCATGACACCGCGCCAGCGAAGATGCGCTCACAACCGTTCGTTTTCCAGGCTGCAGTCACATGGGCCGTTTGGGGTGGGTTCCTTGGTTCCTGTCAGCTCACATCAGGGGTTTCAAATCCGCCATGACCTGCCTTGGATCCTCTGCCGATGCATCTGGTTCGAGGAGGCTCATCAGTCTGGCAACCTGCCTCGACGACGATCGAAGCAAACCGCATGACACATAAACACGCATCAGGGGCTTCGCCATTTGGGCATGACACCGCGCCAGCGACGATGCGCTCACAACCGTTCGTTTTCTAGGCTGCAGTCACATGGGCCGTTTGCGGTGGGTTCCTTGGTTCCTGCTAGCTCACATCAGGGGATTTAATCCCTCCATCGCCTGCCTTGGATCCTCTGCCGATGCATCTGGTTCGATCTGGCTCATCAATCTGGCAACCTGCCTCGACGATGACCGAAGCAAACAGCATGGCACATAAACGCGCATAAGGGGCTTCGCCATTTGGGCATGACACCGCGCCAGCGACGATGCGCTCACAACTAGACTTTCATTTGAGCTAGTTGGTTGTAGATTGACATGGTTTACGCAAAACGCGTACAGGCGCTAAAAGACGAAGACAAGCACACTCAATACAGGACAGGAGCCTGCCCTGTCTTGAGTGTGCTTGTCTTCGTCTTTTAGCGCCTGTACGCGTTTTGCGTAAACCATGTCACGCTCACAACTGTTCGTTTTCCAGGCTTCAGTGACATGGGCCGTTTGCGGTGGGTTGCTTGCTTCCTGCCAGCTCACACCAGGGGTTTCAATCCCGCCATCGCCTGCCCTGGACCCTCTGCCGCTGCATCTGGTTCGAGCCGGCTCATCAGTCCGGCAACCTGCCTCGACGACGACCGAAGCAAACAGCATGACACATAAACGAGCATCAGGGGCTTCGCCATTTGGGCATGACACCCCGCCAGCTACGATGCGTTCTCAACCGTTCGTTTTCCAGAATGGAGTCACATGGGCCGTTTGCGGTGGGTTCCTTGGTTCCTGCCAGCTCACATCAGGGGTTTCAAACCCGCCATGGCCTGCCTTGGATCCTCTGCCGATGCATCTGTTTCGAGCCGGCCCATCAATCTGGCAACCAGCCTCGACGATGATTGAAGCAAACAGCATGACACATAAACGCGCATCAGGGGCTTCGTCATTTGGGCATGACACCGCGCCAGCGACGATGCGTTCTCAACCGTTCGTTTTCCAGGATGGAGTCACATGGGCCGTTTGCGGTGGGTTCCTTGGTTCCTGCCAGCTCACATCAGGGGTTTCAGACCCGCCATGGCCTGCCTTGGATCCTCTGGCGATGCATCTGGTTCGAGCCGGCTCATTAATCTGGCAACCTGTCTCGAGGATGACCGAAGCAAACAGCATGACACATAAACGCGCATCAGGGGCTTCGCCATTTGGGCATGACACCGCGCCAGCGACGATGCGCTCACAACCGTTCGTTTTCCAGGCTGCAGTCACATGGGCCATTTGCGGTGGGGTCCTTGGTTCCTGGCAGCACACATCAGGGGTTTCAAACCCGCCATGGCCTGCCTTGGATCCTCTGCCGATGCATCTGTTTCGAGCCGGCTCATCAATCTGGTAACCAGCCTCGACGATGATTGAAGCAAACAGCATGACACATAAACGCGCATCAGGGGCTTCGTCATTTGGGCATGACACCGCGCCAGCGACGATGCGCTCACAACAATTCGTTTTCCAGGATGAAGTCACATGGGCCGTTTGCGGTGGGTTCCTTGGTTCCTGTCAGCTCACATCAGGGGTTTCAAACCCGCCATGACCTGCCTTGGATCCTCTGCCGATGCATCTGGTTCGAGACCGCTCATCAATCTGGCAACCTGCTCGACAATGACCGCAGCAAACAGCATGATACATAAACGCGCATCAGGGGCTTCGCCATTTGGGCATGACACCGCGCCAGCGAAGATGCGCTCACAACCGTTCGTTTTCCAGGATGCAGTCACATGGGCCGTTTGCGGTGGGTTCCTTTTTTCCTGCCAGCTCACATCAGGGGTTTCCATCCCGCCATCGCCTGCCTTGGATCCTCTGCCGATGCATCTGGTTCGAGCCGGCTCATCAATCTGGCATCCTGCCTCGACGATGACCGAGGCAAACAGCATGACACATAAACACGCATCAGGGGCTTCGCCATTTGGGCATGACACCGCGCCAGCGACGATGTGCTCACAACCGTTCGTTTTCCAGGCTGCAGTCACATGGGCCGTTTGGGGTGGGTTCCTTGGTTCCTGTCAGCTCACATCAGGGGTTTCAAATCCGCCATGACCTGCCTTGGATCCTCTGCCGATGCATCTGTTTCGAGCCGGCCCATCAATCTGGCAACCAGCCTCGACGATGATTGAAGCAAACAGCATGACACATAAACGCGCATCAGGGGCTTCGTCATTTGGGCATGACACCGCGCCAGCGACGATGCGTTCTCAACCGTTCGTTTTCCAGGATGGAGTCACATGGGCCGTTTGCGGTGGGTTCCTTGGTTCCTGCCAGCTCACATCAGGGGTTTCAGACCCGCCATGGCCTGCCTTGGATCCTCTGGCGATGCATCTGGTTCGAGCCGGCTCATCAATCTGGCAACCTGTCTCGAGGATGACCGAAGCAAACAGCATGGCACATAAACGCGCATCAGGGGCTTCGCCATTTGGGCATGACACCGCGCCAGCGGCGATGCGCTCACAGCCGTTCCTTTTTCAGGCTGCAGTCACATGGGCCGTTTGCGGTGGGTTCCTTGGATCCTGGCAGCACACATCAGGGGTTTCAAACCCGCCATGGCCTGCCTTGGATCCTCTGCCGATGCATCTGTTTCGAGCCGGCTCATCAATCTGGTAACCAGCCTCGACGATGATTGAAGCAAACAGCATGACACATAAACGCGCATCAGGGGCTTCGTCATTTGGGCATGACACCGCGCCAGCGACGATGCGCTCACAACAATTCGTTTTCCAGGATGAAGTCACATGGGCCGTTTGCGGTGGGTTCCTTGGTTCCTGTCAGCTCACATCAGGGGTTTCAAACCCGCCATGACCTGCCTTGGATCCTCTGCCGATGCATCTGGTTCGAGACCGCTCATCAATCTGGCAACCTGCCTCGACGATGACCGAAGCAAACAGCATGACACATAAACACGCATCAGGGGCTTCGCCATTTGGGCATGACACCGCGCCAGCGACGATGTGCTCACAACCGTTCGTTTTCCAGGCTGCAGTCACATGAGCCGTTTGCGGTGGGTTCCTTGGTTCCTGCCATCTCACATCAGGGGTTTCAATCCCGCCATCGCCTGCCTTGGATCCTCAGCTGATGCATCTGGTTCGAGCCGGGTCATCAAGCTGGCAACCTGCCTCGACGATGACCGAAGCAAACAGCATGACACAGAAACGCGCATCAGGGGCTTCGCCATTTGGGCATGACACCGCGCCAGCGCCGATGCGCTCACAACCGTTCGTTTTCCAGGCTGCAGTCACATGGGCCGTTTGCGGTGGGTTCCTTGGTTCCTGGCCGCACACATCAGGTGTTTCAAACCCGCCATGGCCTGCCTTGGATCCTCTGCCGATGCATCTGTTTCGAGCCGGCTCATCAATCTGGCAACCAGCCTCGACGATGATTGAAGCAAACAGCATGACACATAAACGCGCATCAGGGGCTCCGTCATTTGGGCATGACACCGCGCCAGCGACGATGCGCTCACAACCATTCGTTTTCCAGGATGAAGTCACATGGGCCGTTTGCGGTGGGTTCCTTGGTTCCTGTCAGCTCACATCAGGGGTTTCAAATCCGCCATGACCTGCCTTGGATCCTCTGCCGATGCATCTCGTTCGAGGAGGCTCATCAGTCTGGCAACCTGCCTCGACGATGATCGAAGCAAACAGCATGACACATAAACACGCATCAGGGGCTTCGCCATTTGGGCATGACACCGCGCCAGCGACGATGCGCTCACAACCGTTCGTTTTCTAGGCTGCAGTCACATGGGCCGTTTGCGGTGGGTTCCTTGGTTCCTGCTAGCTCACATCAGGGGATTTAATCCCGCCATCGCCTGCCTTGGATCCTCTGCCGATGCATCTGGTTCGAGCTGGCTCATCAATCTGGCAACCTGCCTCGACGATGACCGAAGCAAACAGCCTGGCACATAAACGCGCATAAGGGGCTTCGCCATTTGGGCATGACACCGCGCCAGCGACGATGCGCTCACAACTAGACTTTCATTTGAGCTAGTTGGTTGTAGATTGACATGGTTTACGCAAAACGCGTACAGGCGCTAAAAGACGAAGACAAGCACACTCAATACAGGACAGGAGCCTGCCCTGTCTTGAGTGTGCTTGTCTTCGTCTTTTAGCGCCTGTACGCGTTTTGCGTAAACCATTTCACGCTCACAACTGTTCGTTTTCCAGGCTTCAGTGACATGGGCCGTTTGCGGTGGGTTGCTTGCTTCCTGCCAGCTCACACCAGGGGTTTCAATCCCGCCATCGCCTGACTTGGACCCTCTGCCGCTGCATCTGGTTCGAGCCGGCTCATCAGTGCGGCAACCTGCCTCGACGACGACCGAAGCAAACAGCATGACACATAAACGAGCATCAGGGGCTTCGCCATTTGGGCATGACACCCCGCCAGCTACGATGCGTTCTCAACCGTTCGTTTTCCAGGATGGAGTCACATGGGCCGTTTGCGGTGGGTTCCTTGGTTCCTGCCAGCTCACATCAGGGGTTTCAGACCCGCCATGGCCTGCCTTGGATCCTCTGCCGATGCATCTGGTTCGAGCCGGCTCATCAATCTGGCAACCTGTCTCGAGGATGACCGAAGCAAACAGCATGGCACATAAACTCGCATCAGGGGCTTCGCCATTTGGGCATGACACCGCGCCAGCGGCGATGCGCTCACAGCCGTTCCTTTTTCAGGCTGCAGTCACATGGGCCGTTTGCGGTGGGTTCCACACATCAGGGGTTTCAAACCCGCCATGGCCTGCCTTGGATCCTCTGCCGATGCATCTGGTTCGAGCTGGCTCTTCAATCTGGCAACCTGCCTCGACGATGACCGAAGCAAACAGCATGGCACATAAACGGGCATAAGGGGCTTCGCCATTTGGGCATGACACCGCGCCAGCGACGATGCGCTCACAACCGTTCGTTTTCCAGGCTGCAGTCACATGGGCCGTTTGCGGTAGATTCCTTGGTTCCCGCCAGCTCACATCAGGGGTTTCAAACCCGCTATGGCCGGCCTTGGATCCTCTGCCGGTGCATCTGGTTCGAGCCGGCTCATCAATCTGGCAACCTGCTCGACAATGACCGCAGCAAACAGCATGATACATAAACGCGCATCAGGGGCTTCGCCATTTGGGCATGACACCGCGCCAGCGAAGATGCGCTCACAACCGTTCGTTTTCCAGGATGCAGTCACATGGGCCGTTTGCGGTGGGTTCCTTTTTTCCTGCCAGCTCACATCAGGGGTTTCAATCCCGCCATCGCCTGCCTTGGATCCTCTGCCGATGCATCTGGTTCGAGCCGGCTCATCAATCTGGCATCCTGCCTCGACGATCACCGAGGCAAACAGCATGACGCATAAACACGCATCAGGGGCTTCGCCATTTGGGCATGACACCGCGCCAGCGACGATGTGCTCACAACCGTTCGTTTTCCAGGCTGCAGTCACATGGGCCGTTTGGGGTGGGTTCCTTGGTTCCTGTCAGCTCACATCAGGGGATTCAAATCCGCCATGACCTGCCTTGGATCCTCTGCCGATGCATCTGTTTCGAGCCGGCCCATCAATCTGGCAACCAGCCTCGACGATGATTGAAGCAAACAGCATGACACATAAACGCGCATCAGGGGCTTCGTCATTTGGGCATGACACCGCGCCAGCGACGATGCGTTCTCAACCGTTCGTTTTCCAGGATGGAGTCACATGGGCCGTTTGCGGTGGGTTCCTTGGTTCCTGCCAGCTCACATCAGGGGTTTCAGACCCGCCATGGCCTGCCTTGGATCCTCTGGCGATGCATCTGGTTCGAGCCGGCTCATCAATCTGGTAACCAGCCTCGACGATGATTGAAGCAAACAGCATGACACATAAACGCGCATCAGGGGCTTCGTCATTTGGGCATGACACCGCGCCAGCGACGATGCGCTCACAACAATTCGTTTTCCAGGATGAAGTCACATGGGCCGTTTGCGGTGGGTTCCTTGGTTCCTGTCAGCTCACATCAGGGGTTTCAAACCCGCCATGACCTGCCTTGGATCCTCTGCCGATGCATCTGGTTCGAGACCGCTCATCAATCTGGCAACCTGCCTCGACGATGACCGAAGCAAACAGCATGACACATAAACACGCATCAGGGGCTTCGCCATTTGGGCATGACACCGCGCCAGCGACGATGCGCTCACAACCGTTCGTTTTCCAGGCTGCAGTCACATGGGCCGTTTGCGGTAGATTCCTTGGTTCCCGCCACTCACATCAGGGGTTTCAAACCCGCAATGGCCGGCCTTGGATCCTCTGCCGGTGCATCTGGTTCGAGCCGGCTCATCAATCTGGACACCTGCTCGACAATGACCGCAACAAACAGCATGATACATAAACGCGCATCAGGGGCTTCGTCATTTGGGCATGACACCGCGCCAGCGAAGATGCGCTCACAACCGTTCGTTTTCCAGGATGCAGTCACATGGGCCTTTTGCGGTGGGTTCCTTTGTTCCTGCCAGCTCACATCAGGGGTTTCAATCCCGCCATCGCCTGCCTTGGATCCTCTGCCGATGCATCTGGTTCGAGCCGGCTCATCAATCTGGCAACCTGCCTCGACGATGACCGAGGCAAACAGCATGACACATAAACACGCATCAGGGGCTTCGCCATTTGGGCATGACACCGCGCCAGCGACGATGTGCTCACAACCGTTCGTTTTCCAGGCTGCAGTCACATGGGCCGTTTGCGGTGGGTTCCTTTGTTCCTGCCAGCTCACATCAGAGGTTTCAATCCCGCCATCGCCTGCCTTGGATCCTCTGCCGATGCATCTGGTTCGAGCTGGCTCATCAATCTTGCAACCTGTCTGGACGATGACCGAAGCAAACTGCATGACACATAAACACGCATCAGGGGCTTCGCCATTTGGGCATGACACCGCGCCAGCGACGATGCGCCCACAACCGTTCGTTTTCCAGGCTGCAGTCACAAGTGCCGTTTGCGGTGGGTTCCTTGGTTCCTGCCAGCTCACATCAGGGGTTTCAATCCCGCCATCGCCTGCCTTGGATCCTCTGCCGATGCATCTGGTTCGAGCCGGCTCTTCAATCTGGCAACCTGCCTCGACGATGACCGAAGCAAACAGCATGACACATAAACGCGCACCAGGGGCTTCGCCATTTGCGCATGACACCGCACCAGCAACGATGCGCTCACAACCGTTCGTTTTCCAGCTGCAGTCACATGGGCCGTTTGCGGTGGGTTCCTTTGTTCCTGCCAGCTCACATCAGGGGTTTCAATCCCGCCATCGCCTGCCTTGGATCCTCTGCCGATGCATCTGGTTCGAGACCGCTCATCAATCTGGCAACCTGCCTCGACGATGACCGAAGCAAACAGCATGACACATAAACACGCATCAGGGGCTTCGCCATTTGGGCATGACACCGCGCCAGCGACGATGCGCTCACAACCGTTCGTTTTCCAGGCTGCAGTCACATGGGCCGTTTGCGGTGGGTTCCTTGGTTCCTGCTAGCTCACATCAGGGGATTTAATCCCGCCATCGCCTGCCTTGGATCCTCTGCCGATGCATCTGGTTCGAGCTGGCTCTTCAATCTGGCAACCTGCCTCGACGATGACCGAAGCAAACAGCATGGCACATAAACGGGCATAAGGGGCTTCGCCATTTGGGCATGACACCCCGCCAGCTACGATGCGTTCTCAACCGTTCGTTTTCCAGGCTGCAGTCACATGGGCCATTTGCGGTGGGTTCCTTGGTTCCTGGCCGCACACATCAGGTGTTTCAAACCCGCCATGGCCTGCCTTGGATCCTCTGCCGATGCATCTGTTTCGAGCCGGCTCATCAATCTGGCAACCAGCCTCGACGATGATTGAAGCAAACAGCATGACACATAAACGCGCATCAGGGGCTCCGTCATTTGGGCATGACACCGCGCCAGCGACGATGCGCTCACAACCATTCGTTTTCCAGGATGAAGTCACATGGGCCGTTTGCGGTGGGTTCCTTGGTTCCTGTCAGCTCACATCAGGGGTTTCAAATCCGCCATGACCTGCCTTGGATCCTCTGCCGATGCATCTGGTTCGAGGAGGCTCATCAGTCTGGCAACCTGCCTCGACGATGATCGAAGCAAACAGCATGACACATAAACACGCATCAGGGGCTTCGCCATTTGGGCATGACACAGCGCCAGCGACGATGCGCTCACAACCGTTCGTTTTCTAGGCTGCAGTCACATGGGCCGTTTGCGGTGGGTTCCTTGGTTCCTGCTAGCTCACATCAGGGGATTTAATCCCGCCATCGCCTGCCTTGGATCCTCTGCCGATGCATCTGGTTCGAGCTGGCTCATCAATCTGGCAACCTGCCTCGACGATGACCGAAGCAAACAGCATGGCACATAAGCGCGCATAAGGGGCTTCGCCATTTGGGCATGACACCGCGCCAGCGACGATGCGCTCACAACTAGACTTTCATTTGAGCTAGTTGGTTGTAGATTGACATGGTTTACGCAAAACGCGTACAGGCGCTAAAAGACGAAGACAAGCACACTCAATACAGGACAGGAGCCTGCCCTGTCTTGAGTGTGCTTGTCTTCGTCTTTTAGCGCCTGTACGCGTTTTGCGTAAACCATTTCACGCTCACAACTGTTCGTTTTCCAGGCTTCAGTGACATAAGCCGTTTGCGGTGGGTTGCTTGCTTCCTGCCAGCTCACACCAGGGGTTTCAATCCCGCCATCGCCTGACTTGGACCCTCTGCCGCTGCATCTGGTTCGAGCCGGCTCATCAGTCCGGCAACCTGCCTCGACGACGACCGAAGCAAACAGCATGACACATAAACGAGCATCAGGGGCTTCGCCATTTGGGCATGACACCCCGCCAGCTACGATGCGTACTCAACCGTTCGTTTTCCAGGATGGAGTCACATGGGCCGTTTGCGGTGGGTTCCTTGGTTCCTGCCAGCTCACATCAGGGGTTTCAATCCCGCCATCGCCTGCCTTGGATCCTCTGCCGATGCATCTGGTTCGAGACCGCTCATCAATCTGGCAACCTGCCTCGACGATGACCGAAGCAAACAGCATGACACATAAACACGCATCAGGGGCTTCGCCATTTGGGCATGACACCGCGCCAGCGGCGATGCGCTCACAGCCGTTCCTTTTTCAGGCTGCAGTCACATGGGCCGTTTGCGGTGGGTTCCTTGGATCCTGGCAGCACACATCAGGGGTTTCAAACCCGCCATGGCCTGCCTTGGATCCTCTGCCGATGCATCTGTTTCGAGCCGGCTCATCAATCTGGCAACCTGCCTCGACGATGACCGAAGCAAACAGCATGACACATAAACGCGCATCAGGGGCTTCGCCATTTGGGCATGACACCGCGCCAGCGACGATGCGCTCACAACCGTTCGTTTTCCAGGCTGCAGTCACATGGGCCATTTGCGGTGGGTTCCTTGGTTCCTGGCAGCACACATCAGGTGTTTCAAACCCGCCATGGCCTGCCTTGGATCCTCTGCCGATGCATCTGTTTCGAGCCGGCCCATCAATCTGGCAACCAGCCTCGACGATGATTGAAGCAAACAGCATGACACATAAACGCGCATCAGGGGCTTCGTCATTTGGGCATGACACCGCGCCAGCGAGGATGCGCTCACAACCATTCGTTTTCCAGGATGAAGTCACATGGGCCGTTTGCGGTGGGTTCCTTGGTTCCTGTCAGCTCACATCAGGGGTTTCAAACCCGCCATGACCTGCCTTGGATCCTCTGCCGATGCATCTGGTTCGAGACCGCTCATCAATCTGGCAACCTGCCTCGACGATGACCGAAGCAAACAGCATGACACATAAACACGCATCAGGGGCTTCGCCATTTGGGCATGACACCGCGCCAGCGACGATGCGCTCACAACCGTTCGTTTTCCAGGCTGCAGTCACTTGGGCCGTTTGCGGTAGATTCCTTGGTTCCCGCCAGCTCACATCAGGGGTTTCAAACCCGCTATGGCCGGCCTTGGATCCTCTGCCGGTGCATCTGGTTCGAGCCGGCTCATCAATCTGGCAACCTGCTCGACAATGACCGCAGCAAACAGCATGATACATAAACGCGCATCAGGGGCTTCGCCATTTGGGCATGACACCGCGCCAGCGAAGATGCGCTCACAACCGTTCGTTTTCCAGGATGCAGTCACATGGGCCGTTTGCGGTGGGTTCCTTTTTTCCTGCCAGCTCACATCAGGGGTTTCAATCCCGCCATCGCCTGCCTTGGATCCTCTGCCGATGCATCTGGTTCGAGCCGGCTCATCAATCTGGCAACCTGCCTCGACGATGACCGAGGCAAACAGCATGACACATAAACACGCATCAGGGGCTTCGCCATTTGGGCATGACACCGCGTCAGCGACGATGTGCTCACAACCGTTCGTTTTCCAGGCTGCAGTCACATGGGCCGTTTGGGGTGGGTTCCTTGGTTCCTGTCAGCTCACATCAGGGGTTTCAAATCCGCCATGACCTGCCTTGGATCCTCTGCCGATGCATCTGTTTCGAGCCGATCCCATCAATCTGGCAACCAGCCTCGACAATGATTGAAGCAAACAGCATGACACATAAACGCGCATCAGGGGCTTCGTCACTTGGGCATGACACCGCGCCAGCGACGATGCGCTCACAACCCTTCGTTTTCCAGGATGAAGTCACATGGGCCGTTTGCGGTGGGTTCCTTGGTTCCTGTCAGCTCACATCAGGGGTTTCAAACCCGCCATGACCTGCCTTGGATCCTCTGCCGATGCATCTGGTTCGAGACCGCTCATCAATCTGGCAACCTGCCTCGACGATGACCGAAGCAAACAGCATGACACATAAACACGCATCAGGGGCTTCGCCATTTGGGCATGACACCGCGCCAGCCAGCGACGATGCGCTCACAACCGTTCGTTTTCCAGGCTGCAGTCACATGAGCCGTTTGCGGTAGATTCCTTGGTTCCCGCCAGCTCACATCAGGGGTTTCAAACCCGCTATGGCCGGCCTTGGATCCTCTGCCGGTGCATCTGGTTCGAGCCGGCTCATCAATCTGGCAACCTGCTCGACAATGACCGCAGCAAACAGCATGATACATAAACGCGCATCAGGGGCTTCGCCATTTGGGCATGACACCGCGCCTGCGAAGATGCGCTCACAACCGTTCGTTTTCCAGGATGCAGTCACATGGGCCGTTTGCGGTGGGTTCCTTTGTTCCTGCCAGCTCACATCAGGGGTTTCAATCCCGCCATCGCCTGCCTTGGATCCTCTGCCGATGCATCTGGTTCGAGCCGGCTCATCAATCTGGCAACCTGCCTCGACGATGACCGAGGCAAACAGCATGACACATAAACACGCATCAGGGGCTTCGCCATTAGGGCATGACACCGCGCCAGCGACGATGCGCTCACAACCGTTCGTTTTCCAGGATGCAGTCACATGGGCCGTTTGCGGTGGGTTCCTTGGTTCCTGCTAGCTCACATCAGGGGATTTAATCCCGCCATCGCCTGCCTTGGATCATCTGCCGATGCATCTGGTTCGAGCTGGCTCATCAATCTGGCAACCTGCCTCGACGATGACCGAAGCAAACAGCATGGCACATAAACGCGCATAAGGGGCTTCGCAATTTGGGCATGACACCGCGCCAGCGACGATGCGCTCACAACTAGACTTTCATTTGAGCTAGTTGGTTGTAGATTGACATGGTTTACGCAAAACGCGTAGAGGCGCTAAACGACGAAGACAAGCACACTCAATACAGGACAGGAGCCTGCCCTGTCTTGAGTGTGCTTGTCTTCGTCTTTTAGCGCCTGTACGCGTTTTGCGTAAACCATGTCACGCTCACAACTGTTCGTTTTCCAGGCTTCAGTGACATGGGCCGTTTGCGGTGGGTTGCTTGCTTCCTGCCAGCTCACACCAGGGGTTTCAATCCCGCCATCGCCTGCCTTGGACCCTCTGCCGCTGCATCTGGTTCGAGCCGGCTCATCAGTCCGGCAACCTGCCTCGACGACGACCGAAGCAAACAGCATGACACATAAACGAGCATCAGGGGCTTCGCCATTTGGGCATGACACCCCGCCAGCTACGATGCGTTCTCAACCGTTCGTTTTCCAGGATGGAGTCACATGGGCCGTTTGCGGTGGGTTCCTTGGTTCCTGCCAGCTCACATCAGGGGTTTCAGACCCGCCATGGCCTGCCTTGGATCCTCTGCCGATGCATCTGTTTCGAGCCGGCTCATCAATCTGGCAACCTGTCTCGACGATGACCGAAGCAAACAGCATGGCACATAAACGCGCATCAGGGGCTTCGCCATTTGGGCATGACACCGCGCCAGCGGCGATGCGCTCACAGCCGTTCCTTTTTCAGGCTGCATCACATGGGCTGTTTGCGGTGGGTTCCTTGGATCCTGGCAGCACACATCAGGGTTTTCAAACCCGCCATGGCCTGCCTTGGATCCTCTGCCGATGCATCTGTTTCGAGCCGGCTCATCAATCTGGCAACCTGCCTCGACGATGGCCGAAGCAAACAGCATGACACATAAACGCGCATCAGGGGCTTCGCCATTTGGGCATGAAACCGCGCCAGCGACGATGCGCTCACAACCGTTCGTTTTCCAGGCTGCAGTCACATGGGCCATTTGCGGTGGGTTCCTTGGTTCCTGGCAGCACACATCAGGGGTTTCAAACCCGCCATGGCCTGCCTTGGATCCTCTGCCGATGCATCTGTTTCGAGCCGGCTCATCAATCTGGCAACCAGCCTCGACGATGATTGAAGCAAACAGCATGACACATAAACGCGCATCAGGGGCTTCGTCATTTGGGCATGACACCGCGCCAGCGACGATGTGCTCACAACCGTTCGTTTTCCAGGCTGCAGTCACATGGGCCGTTTGGGGTGGGTTCCTTGGTTCCTGTCAGCTCACATCAGGTGTTTCAAATCCGCCATGACCTGCCTTGGATCCTCTGCCGATGCATCTGGTTCGAGAAGGCTCATCAGTCTGGTAACCTGCCTCGACGATGATCGAAGCAAACAGCATGACACATAAACACGCATCAGGGGCTTCGGCATTTGGGCATGACACCGCGGCAGCGATGATGCGCTCACAACCGTTCGTTTTCCAGGCTGCAGTCACATGGGCCGTTTGCGGTAGATTCCTTGGTTCCCGCCAGCTCACATCAGGGGTTTCAATCCCGCTATGGCCTGCCTTGGATCCTCTGCCGGTGCATCTGGTTCGAGCCGGCTCATCAATCTGGCAACCTGCTCGACGATGACCGAAGCAAACAGCATGACACATAAACGCGCATCAGGGGCTTCGCCATTTGGGCATGACACCGCGCCAGCGGCGATGCGCTCACAACCGTTCCTTTTTCAGGCTGCAGTCACATGGGCCGTTTGCGGTAGATTCCTTGGTTCCCGCCAGCTCACATCAGGGGTTTCAATCCCGCTATGGCCTGCCTTGGATCCTCTGCCGGTGCATCTGGTTCGAGCCGGCTCATCAATCTGGCAACCTGCTCGACAATAACCGCAGCAAACAGCATGATACATAAACGCGCATCAGGGGCTTCGCCATTTGGGCATGACACCGCACCAGCGACGATGCGATCACAACCGTTCGTTTTCCAGGCTGCAGTCACATGGGCCGTTTGCGGTGGGTTCCTTTGTTCCTGCCAGCTCACATCAGGGGTTTCAATCTCGCCATCGCCTGCCTTGGATACTCTGCCGATGCATCTGGTTCGAGACCGTTCATCAATCTGGCAACCTGCCTCGACGATGACCGAAGCAAACAGCATGACACATAAACACGCATCAGGGGCTTCGCCATTTGGGCATGACACCGCGCCAGCGACGATGCGCTCACAACCGTTCGTTTTCCAGGCTGCAGTCACATGGGCCGTTTGCGGTGGGTTCCTTGGTTCCTGTCAGCTCACATCAGGGGTTTCAGACCCGCCATGGCCTGCCTTGGATCCTCTGCCGATGCATCTGGTTCGAGCCGGCTCATCAATCTGGCAACCTGCCTCGACGATGACCGAAGCAAACAGCATGACACATAAACGCGCATCAGGGGCTTCGCCATTTGGGCATGACACCCCGCCAGCTACGATGCGTTCTCAACCGTTCGTTTTCCAGGATGGAGTCACATGGGCCGTTTGCGGTGGGTTCCTTGGTTCCTGCCAGCTCACATCAGGGGTTTCAATCCCGCCATGGCCTGCCTTGGATCCTCTGCCGATGCATCTGGTTCGAGCCGGCTCATAAATCTGGCATCCTGCCTCGACGATGACCGCAGCAAAGAGCATGACATAAACGCGCATAAGGGGCTTCGCCATTTGGGCATGACACCGCGCCAGCGACGATGTGCTCACAACCGTTTGTTTTCCAGGCTGCAGTCACATGGGCCGTTTGCGGTGGGTTCCTTGGTTTCTGCCAGCTCACATCAGGGGTTTCAAACCCGCCATGGCCTGCCTTTGATCCTCTGCCGATGCATCTGTTTCGAGCCGGCTCATCAATCTGGCAACCTGCCTCGACGATGACCGAAGCAAACAGCATGACACATAAACACGCATCAGGGGCTTCGCCATTTGGGCATGACACCGCGCCAGCGACGATGCGCTCACAACCGTTCGTTTTCCAGGCTGCAGTCACATGGGCCGTTTGCGGTGGGTTCCTTGGTTCCTGTCAGCTCACATCAGGGGTTTCAGACCCGCCATGGCCTGCCTTGGATCCTCTGCCGATGCATCTGGTTCGAGCCGGCTCATCAATCTGGCAACCTGCCTCGACGATGACCGAAGCAAACAGCATGACACATAAACGCGCATCAGGGGCTTCGCCATTTGGGCATGACACCCCGCCAGCTACGATGCGTTCTCAACCGTTCGTTTTCCAGGATGGAGTCACATGGGCCGTTTGCGGTGGGTTCCTTGGTTCCTGCCAGCTCACATCAGGGGTTTCAATCCCGCCATGGCCTGCCTTGGATCCTCTGCCGATGCATCTGGTTCGAGCCGGCTCATAAATCTGGCATCCTGCCTCGACGATGACCGCAGCAAAGAGCATGACATAAACGCGCATAAGGGGCTTCGCCATTTGGGCATGACACCGCGCCAGCGACGATGTGCTCACAACCGTTCGTTTTCCAGGCTGCAGTCACATGGGCCGTTTGCGGTGGGTTCCTTGGTTTCTGCCAGCTCACATCAGGGGTTTCAAACCCGCCATGGCCTGCCTTTGATCCTCTGCCGATGCATCTGTTTCGAGCCGGCTCATCAATCTGGCAACCTGCCTCGACGATGACCGAAGCAAACAGCATGACACATAAACGCGCATCAGGGGCTTCGCCATTTGGGCATGAAACCGCGCCAGCGACGATGCGCTCACAACCGTTCGTTTTCCAGGCTGCAGTCACATGGGCCGTTTGCGGTGGGTTCCTTGGTATCTGCCAGCTCACATCAGGGGTTTCAAAGCCGCCATGGCCTGCCTTTGATCCTCTGCCGATGCATCTGTTTCGAGCCGGCTCATCAATCTGGCAACCTGCCCCGACGATGACCGAAGCAAACAGCATGACACATAAACACGCATCAGGGGCTTCGCCATTTGGGCATAACACCGCGCCAGCGACGATGCGCTCACAACCGTTCGTTTTCCAGGCTGCAGTCACATGGGCCGTTTGCGGTAGATTCCTTGGTTCCCGCCAGCTCACATCAGGGGTTTCAAACCCGCTATGGCCGGCCTTGGATCCTCTGCCGGTGCATCTGGTTCGAGCAGGCTCATCAATCTGGCAACCTGCTCGACAATGACCGCAGCAAACAGCATGATACATAAACGCGCATCAGGGGCTTCGCCATTTGGGCATGACACCGCGCCAGCGAAGATGCGCTCACAACCGTTCGTTTTCCAGGCTGCAGTCACATGGGCCGTTTGGGGTGGGTTCCTTGGTTCCTGTCAGCTCACATCAGGGGTTTCAAATCCGCCATGACCTGCCTTGGATCCTCTGCCGATGCATCTGGTTCGAGGAGGCTCATCAGTCTGGCAACCTGCCTCGACGACGATCGAAGCAAACAGCATGACACATAAACACACATCAGGGGCTTCGCCATTTGGGCATGACACCGCGCCAGCGACGATGCGCTCACAACCGTTCGTTTTCTAGGCTGCAGTCACATGGGCCGTTTGCGGTGGGTTCCTTGGTTCCTGCTAGCTCACATCAGGGGATTTAATCCCTCCATCGCCTGCCTTGGATCCTCTGCCGATGCATCTGGTTCGAGCTGGCTCATCAATCTGGCAACCTGCCTCGACGATGACCGAAGCAAACAGCATGGCACATAAACGCGCATAAGGGGCTTCGCCATTTGGGCATGAAACCGCGCCAGCGATGATGCGCTCACAACTAGACTTTCATTTGAGCTAGTTGGTTGTAGATTGACATGGTTTACGCAAAACGCGTACAGGCGCTAAAAGACGAAGACAAGCACACTCAATACAGGACAGGAGCCTGCCCTGTCTTGAGTGTGCTTGTCTTCGTCTTTTAGCGCCTGTACGCGTTTTGCGTAAACCATTTCACGCTCACAACTGTTCGTTTTCCAGGCTTCAGTGACATGGGCCGTTTGCGGTGGGTTGCTTGCTTCCTGCCAGCTCACACCAGGGGTTTCAATCCCGCCATCGCCTGACTTGGACCCTCTGCCGCTGCATCTGGTTCGAGCCGGCTCATCAGTCCGGCAACCTGCCTCGACGACGACCGAAGCAAACAGCATGACACATAAACGAGCATCAGGGGCTTCGCCATTTGGGCATGACACCCCGCCAGCTACGATGCGTTCTCAACCGTTCGTTTTCCAGGATGGAGTCACATGGGCCGTTTGCGGTGGGTTCCTTGGTTCCTGCCAGCTGACATCAGGGGTTTCAGACCCGCCATGGCCTGCCTTGGATCCTCTGCCGATGCATCTGTTTCGAGCCGGCTCATCAATCTGGCAACCTGCCTCGACGATGACCGAAGCAAACAGCATGACACATAAACGCGCATCAGGGGCTTCGCCATTTGGGCATGACACCGCGCCAGCGACGATGCGCTCACAACCGTTCGTTTTCCAGGCTGCAGTCACATGGGCCATTTGCGGTGGGGTCCTTGGTTCCTGGCAGCACACATCAGGGGTTTCAAACCCGCCATGGCCTGCCTTGGATCCTCTTCCGATGCATCTGTTTCGAGCCGGCTTATCAATCTGGCAACCAGCCTCGACGATGATTGAAGCAAACAGCATGACACATAAACGCGCATCAGGGGCTTCGTCATTTGGGCATGACACCGCGCCAGCGACGATGCGCTCACAACAATTCGTTTTCGAGGATGAAGTCACATGGGCCGTTTGCGGTGGGTTCCTTGGTTCCTGTCAGCTCACATCAGGGGTTTCAAACCAGCCATGACCTGCCTTGGATCCTCTGCCGGTGCATCTGGTTCGAGCCGGCTCATCAATCTGGCAACCTGCTCGACAATGACCGCAGCAAACAGCATGATACATAAACGCGCATCAGGGGCTTCGTCATTTGGGCATGACACCGCGCCAGCGAAGATGCGCTCACAACCGTTCGTTTTCCAGGATGCAGTCACATGGGCCGTTTGCGGTGGGTTCCTTTGTTCCTGCCAGCTCACATCAGGGGTTTCAATCCCGCCATCGCCTGCCTTGGATCCTCTGCCGATGCATCTGGTTCGAGCCGGCTCATCAATCTGGCAACCTGCCTCGACGATGACCGAGGCAAACAGCATGACACATAAACACGCATCAGGGGCTTCGCCATTTGGGCATGACACCGCGCCAGCGACGATGTGCTCACAACCGTTCGTTTTCCAGGCTGCAGTCACATGGGCCGTTTGCGGTGGGTTCCTTTGTTCCTGCCAGCTCACATCAGAGTTTTCAATCCCGCCATCGCCTGCCTTGGATCCTCTGCCGATGCATCTGGTTCGAGCTGGCTCATCAATCTGGCAACCTGTCTGGACGATGACCGAAGCAAACTGCATGACACATAAACACGCATCAGGGGCTTCGCCATTTGGGCATGACACCGCGCCAGCGACGATGCGCTCACAACCGTTCGTTTTCCAGGCTGCAGTCACAAGTGCCGTTTGCGGTGGGTTCCTTGGTTCCTGCCAGCTCACATCAGGGGTTTCAATCCCGCCATCGCCTACCTTGGATCCTCTGCCGATGCATCTGGTTCGAGCCTGCTCATCAATCTGGCAACCTGCCTCGACGATGACCGAAGCAAACAGCATGACACATAAACGCGCACCAGGGGCTTCGCCATTTGGGCATGACACCGCACCAGCAACGATGCGCTCACAACCGTTCGTTTTCCAGGCTGCAGTCACATGGGCCGTTTGCGGTAGATTCCTTGGTTCCCGCAGCTCACATCAGGGGTTTCAATCCCGCTATGGCCTGCCTTGGATCCTCTGCCGGTGCATCTGGTTCGAGCCGGCTCATCAATCTGGCAACCTGCTCGACAATAACCGCAGCAAACAGCATGATACATAAACGCGCATCAGGGGCTTCGCCATTTGGGCATGACACCGCACCAGCGACGATGCGCTCACAACCGTTCGTTTTCCAGGCTGCAGTCACATGGGCCGTTTGCGGTGGGTTCCTTTGTTCCTGCCAGCTCACATCAGGGGTTTCAATCTCGCCATCGCCTGCCTTGGATACTCTGCCGATGGATCTGGTTCGAGACCGTTCATCAATCTGGCAACCTGCCTCGACGATGACCGAAGCAAACAGCATGACACATAAACACGCATCAGGGGCTTCGCCATTTGGGCATGACACCGCGCCAGCGACGATGCGCTCACAACCGTTCGTTTTCCAGGCTGCAGTCACATGGGCCGTTTGCGGTGGGTTCCTTGGTTCCTGTCAGCTCACATCAGGGGTTTCAGACCCGCCATGGCCTGCCTTGGATCCTCTGCCGATGCATCTGGTTCGAGCCGGCTCATCAATCTGGCAACCTGCCTCGACGGTGACCGAAGCAAACAGCATGACACATAAACGCGCATCAGGGGCTTCGCCATTTGGGCATGACACCGCGCCAGCGACGATGTGCTCACAACCGTTCGTTTTCCAGGCTGCAGTCACATGGGCCGTTTGCGGTGGGTTCCTTGGTTTCTGCCAGCTCACATCAGGGGTTTCAAACCCGCCATGGCCTGCCTTTGATCCTCTGCCGATGCATCTGTTTCGAGCCGGCTCATCAATCTGGCAACCTGCCTCGACGATGACCGAAGCAAACAGCATGACACATAAACGCGCATCAGGGGCTTCGCCATTTGGGCATGAAACCGCGCCAGCGACGATGCGCTCACAACCGTTCGTTTTCCAGGCTGCAGTCACATGGGCCGTTTGCGGTGGGTTCCTTGGTATCTGCCAGCTCACATCAGGGGTTTCAAAGCCGCCATGGCCTGCCTTTGATCCTCTGCCGATGCATCTGTTTCGAGCCGGCTCATCAATCTGGCAACCTGCCCCGACGATGACCGAAGCAAACAGCATGACACATAAACACGCATCAGGGGCTTCGCCATTTGGGCATGACACCGCGCCAGCGACGATGCGCTCACAACCGTTCGTTTTTCAGGCTGCAGTCACATGGGCCGTTTGCGGTAGATTCCTTGGTTCCCGCCAGCTCACATCAGGGGTTTCAAACCCGCTATGGCCGGCCTTGGATCCTCTGCCGGTGCATCTGGTTCGAGCCGGCTCATCAATCTGGCAACCTGCTCGACAATGACCGCAGCAAACAGCATGATACATAAACGCGCATCAGGGGCTTCGCCATTTGGGCATGACACCGCGCCAGCGAAGATGCGCTCACAACCGTTTGTTTTCCAGGCTGCAGTCACATGGGCCGTTTGGGGTGGGTTCCTTGGTTCCTGTCAGCTCACATCAGGGGTTTCAAATCCGCCATGACCTGCCTTGGATCCTCTGCCGATGCATCTGGTTCGAGGAGGCTCATCAGTCTGGCAACCTGCCTCGACGACGATCGAAGCAAACAGCATGACACATAAACACGCATCAGGGGCTTCGCCATTTGGGCATGACACCGCGCCAGCGACGATGCGCTCACAACCGTTCGTTTTCTAGGCTGCAGTCACATGGGCCGTTTGCGGTGGGTTCCTTGGTTCCTGCTAGCTCACATCAGGGGATTTATTCCCTCCATCGCCTGCCTTGGATCCTCTGCCGATGCATCTGGTTCGAGCTGGCTCATCAATCTGGCAACCTGCCTCGACGATGACCGAAGCAAACAGCATGGCACATAAACGCGCATAAGGGGCTTCGCCATTTGGACATGACACCGCGCCAGCGACGATGCGCTCACAACTAGACTTTCATTTGAGCTAGTTGGTTGTAGATTGACATGGTTTACGCAAAACGCGTACAGGCGCTAAAAGACGAAGACAAGCACACTCAATAAAGGACAGGAGCCTGCCCTGTCTTGAGTGTGCTTGTCTTCGTCTTTTAGCGCCTGTACGCGTTTTGCGTAAACCATGTCACGCTCACAACTGTTCGTTTTCCAGGCTTCAGTGACATGGGCCGTTTGCGGTGGGTTGCTTGCTTCCTGCCAGCTCACACCTGGGGTTTCAATCCCGCCATCGCCTGCCTTGGACCCTCTGCCGCTGCATCTGGTTCGAGCCGGCTCATCAGTCCGGCAACCTGCCTCGACGACGACCGAAGCAAACAGCATGACACATAAACGAGCATCAGGGGCTTCGCCATTTGGGCATGACACCCCGCCAGCTACGATGCGTTCTCAACCGTTCGTTTTCCAGGATGGACTCACATGGGCCGTTTGCGGTGGGTTCCTTGGTTCCTGCCAGCTCACATCAGGGGTTTCAAACCCGCCATGGCCTGCCTTGGATCCTCTGCCGATGCATCTGTTTCGAGCCGGCTCATCAATCTGGCAACCTGCCTCGACGATGACCGAACCAAACAGCATGACACATAAACGCGCATCAGGGGCTTCGCCATTTGGGCATGACACCGCGCAAGCGACGATGCGCTCACAACCGTTCGTTTTCCAGGCTGCAGTCACATGGTCCATTTGCGGTGGGGTCCTTGGTTCCTGGCAGCACACATCAGGGGTTTCAAACCCGCCATGGCCTGCCTTGGATCCTCTGCCGATGCATCTGTTTCGAGCCGGCTCATCAATCTGGCAACCAGCCTCGACGATGATTGAAGCAAACAGCATGACACATAAACGCGCATCAGGGGCTTCGTCATTTGTGCATGACACCGCGCCAGCGACGATGCGCTCACAACAATTCGTTTTCCAGGATGAAGTCACATGGGCCGTTTGCGGTGGGTTCCTTGGTTCCAGTCAGCTCACATCAGGGGTTTCAAACCAGCCATGACCTGCCTTGGATCCTCTGCCGATGCATCTGGTTCGAGACCGCTCATCAATCTGGCAACCTGCCTCGACGATGACCGAAGCAAACAGCATGACACATAAACACGCATCAGGGGCTTCGCCATTTGGGCATGACACCGCGCCAGCGACGATGCGCTCACAACCGTTCGTTTTCCAGGCTGCAGTCACATGGGCCGTTTGCGGTAGATTCCTTGGCTCCCGCCACTCACATCAGGGGTTTCAAACCCGCAATGGCCGGCCTTGGATCCTCTGCCGGTGCATCTGGTTCGAGCCGGCTCATCAATCTGGCAACCTGCTCGACAATGACCGCAGCAAACAGCATGATACATAAACGCGCATCAGGGGCTTCGTCATTTGGGCATGACACCGCGCCAGCGAAGATGCGCTCACAACCGTTCGTTTTCCAGGATGCAGTCACATGGGCCGTTTGCGGTGGGTTCCTTTGTTCCTGCCAGCTCACATCAGGGGTTTCAATCCCGCCATCGCCTGCCTTGGATCCTCTGCCAATGCATCTGGTTCGAGCCGGCTCATCAATCTGACAACCTGCCTCGACGATGACCGAGGCAAACAGCATGACACATAAACACGCATCAGGGGCTTCGCCATTTGGGCATGACACCGCGCCAGCGACGATGTGCTCACAACCGTTCGTTTTCCAGGCTGCAGTCACATGGGCCGTTTGCGGTGGGTTCCTTTGTTCCTGCCAGCTCACATCAGAGTTTTCAATCCCGCCATCGCCTGCCTTGGATCCTCTGCCGATGCATCTGGTTCGAGCTGGCTCATCAATCTGGCAACCTGTCTGGACGATGACCGAAGCAAACTGCATGACACATAAACACGCATCAGGGGCTTCGCCATTTGGGCATGACACCGCGCCAGCGACGATGCGCTCACAACCGTTCGTTTTCCAGGCTGCAGTCACAAGTGCCGTTTGCGGTGGGTTCCTTGGTTCCTGCCAGCTCACATCAGGGGTTTCAATCCCGCCATCGCCTGCCTTGGATCCTCTGCCGATGCATCTGGTTCGAGCCGGCTCATCAATCTGGCAACCTGCCTCGACGATGACCGAAGCAAACAGCATGACACATAAACGCGCACCAGGGGCTTCGCCATTTGGGCATGACACCGCACCAGCAACGATGCGCTCACAACCGTTCGTTTTCCAGGCTGCAGTCACATGGGCCGTTTGCGGTGGGTTCCTTGGTTCCTGGTCGCACACATCAGGTGTTTCAAACCAGCCATGGCCTGCCTTGGATCCTCTGCCGATGCATCTGTTTCGAGCCGGCTCATCAATCTGGCAACCAGCCTCGACGATGATTGAAGCAAACAGCATGACACATAAACGCGCATCAGGGGCTCCGTCATTTGGGCATGACACCGCGCCAGCGACGATGCGCTCACAACCATTCGTTTTCCAGGATGAAGTCACATGGGCCGTTTGCGGTGGGTTTCTTGGTTCCTGTCAGCTCACATCAGGGGTTTCAAATCCGCCATGACCTGCCTTGGATCCTCTGCCGATGCATCTGGTTCGAGGAGGCTCATCAGTCTGGCAACCTGCCTCGACGATGATCGAAGCAAACAGCATGACACATAAACACGCATCAGGGGCTTCGCCATTTGGGCATGACACCGCGCCAGCGACGATGCGCTCACAACCGTTCGTTTTCTAGGCTGCAGTCACATGGGCCGTTTGCGGTGGGTTCCTTGGTTCCTGCTAGCTCACATCAGGGGATTTAATCCCGCCATCGCCTGCCTTGGATCCTCTGCCGATGCATCTGGTTCGAGCTGGCTCATCAATCTGGCAACCTGCCTCGACGATGACCGAAGCAAACAGCATGGCACATAAACGCGCATAAGGGGCTTCGCCATTTGGGCATGACACCGCGCCAGCGACGATGCGCTCACAACTAGACTTTCATTTGAGCTAGTTGGTTGTAGATTGACATGGTTTACGCAAAACGCGTACAGGCGCTAAAAGACGAAGACAAGCACACTCAATACAGGACAGGAGCCTGCCCTGTCTTGAGTGTGCTTGTCTTCGTCTTTTAGCGCCTGTACGCGTTTTGCGTAAACCATTTCACGCTCACAACTGTTCGTTTTCCAGGCTTCAGTGACATGGGCCGTTTGCGGTGGGTTGCTTGCTTCCTGCCAGCTCACACCAGGGGTTTCAATCCCGCCATCGCCTGACTTGGACCCTCTGCCGCTGCATCTGGTTCGAGCCGGCTCATCAGTCCGGCAACCTGCCTCGACGACGACCGAAGCAAACAGCATGACACATAAACGAGCATCAGGGGCTTCGCCATTTGGGCATGACACCCCGCCAGCTACGATGCGTTCTCAACCGTTCGTTTTCCAGGATGGAGTCACATGGGCCGTTTGCGGTGGGTTCCTTGGTTCCTGCCAGCTCACATCAGGGGTTTCAGACCCGCCATGGCCTGCCTTGGATCCTCTGCCGATGCATCTGGTTCGAGCCGGCTCATCAATCTGGCAACCTGTCTCGAGGATGACCGAAGCAAACAGCATGGCACATAAGCGCGCATCAGGGGCTTCGCCATTTGGGCATGACACCGCGCCAGCGGCGATGCGCTCACAGCCGTTCCTTTTTCAGGCTGCAGTCACATGGGCCGTTTGCGGTGGGTTCTTTGGATCCTGGCAGCACACATCAGGGGTTTCAAACCCGCCATGGCCTGCCTTGGATCCTCTGCCGATGCATCTGTTTCAAGCCGGCTCATCAATCTGGCAACCTGCCTCGACGATGACCGAAGCAAACAGCATGACACATAAACGCGCATCAGGGGCTTCGCCATTTGGGCATGACACCGCGCCAGCGACGATGCGCTCACAACCGTTCGTTTTCCAGGCTGCAGTCACATGGGCCATTTGCGGTGGGTTCCTTGGTTCCTGGCAGCACACTTCAGGTGTTTCAAACCCGCCATGGCCTGCCTTGGATCCTCTGCCGATGCATCTGTTTCGAGCCGGCCCATCAATCCGGCAACCAGCCTCGACGATGATTGAAGCAAACAGCATGACACATAAACGCGCATCAGGGGCTTCGTCATTTGGGCATGACACCGCGCCAGCGACGATGCGCTCACAACCATTCGTTTTCCAGGATGAAGTCACATGGGCCGTTTGCGGTGGGTTCCTTGGTTCCTGTCAGCTCACATCAGGGGTTTCAAACCCGCCATGACCTGCCTTGGATCCTCTGCCGATGCATCTGGTTCGAGACCGCTCATCAATCTGGCAACCTGCCTCGACGATGACCGAAGCAAACAGCATGACACATAAACACGCATCAGGGGCTTCGCCATTTGGGCATGACACCGCGCCAGCGACGATGTGCTCACAACCGTTCGTTTTCCAGGCTGCAGTCACATGGGCCGTTTGGGGTGGGTTCCTTGGTTCCTGTCAGCTCACATCAGGGGTTTCAAATCCGCCATGACCTGCCTTGGATCCTCTGCCGATGCATCTGGTTCGAGGAGGCTCATCAGTCTGGCAACCTGCCTCGACGATGATCGAAGCAAACAGCATGACACATAAACACGCATCAGGGGCTTCGCCATTTGGGCATGACACCGCGCCAGTGACGATGCGCTCACAACCGTTCGTTTTCCAGGCTGCAGTCACATGGGCCGTTTGCGGTGGGTTCCTTGGTTCCTGCTAGCTCACATCAGGGGATTTAATCCCGCCATCGCCTGCCTTGGATCATCTGCCGATGCATCTGGTTCGAGCTGGCTCATCAATCTGGCAACCTGCCTCGACGATGACCGAAGCAAACAGCATGGCACATAAACGCGCATAAGGGGATTCGCCATTTGGGCATGACACCGCGCCAGCGACGATGCGCTCACAACTAGACTTTCATTTGAGCTAGTTGGTTGTAGATTGACATGGTTTACGCAAAACGCGTACAGGCGCTAAACGACGAAGACAAGCACACTCAATACAGGACAGGAGCCTGCCCTGTCTTGAGTGTGCTTGTCTTCGTCTTTTAGCGCCTGTACGCGTTTTGCGTAAACCATGTCACGCTCACAACTGTTCGTTTTCCAGGCTTCAGTGACATGGGCCGTTTGCGGTGGGTTGCTTGCTTCCTGCCAGCTCACACCAGGGGTTTCAATCCCGCCATCGCCTGCCTTGGACCCTCTGCCGCTGCATCTGGTTCGAGCCGGCTCATCAATCTGGCAACCTGCCTCGACGATGACCGAAGCAAACAGCATGACACATAAACGCGCATCAGGGGCTTCGCCATTTGGGCATGAAACCACGCCAGCTACGATGCGCTCACAACCGTTCGTTTTCCAGGCTGCAGTCACATGGGCCATTTGCGGTGGGTTCCTTGGTTCCTGGCAGCACACATCAAGGGTTTCAAACCCGCCATGGCCTGCCTTGGATCCTCTGCCGATGCATCTGTTTCGAGCCGGCTCATCAATCTGGCAACCAGCCTCGACGATGATTGAAGCAAACAGCATGACACATAAACGCGCATCAGGGGCTTCCTCATTTGGGCATGACACCGCGCCAGCGACAATGTGCTCACAACCGTTCGTTTTCCAGGCTGCAGTCACATGGGCCTTTGGGGTGGGTTCCTTGGTTCCTGTCAGCTCACATCAGGTGTTTCAAATCCGCCATGACCTGCCTTGGATCCTCTGCCGATGCATCTGGTTCGAGGAGGCTCATCAGTCTGGTAACCTGCCTCGACGATGATCGAAGCAAACAGCATGACACATAAACACGCATCAGGGGCTTCGGCATTTGGGCATGACACCGAGCCAGCGACGATGCGCTCACAACTAGACTTTTATTTGAGCTAGTTGGTTGTAGCTTGACATGGTTTACGCAAAACGCGTACAGCCGCTAAAAGACGAAGACAAGCACACTCAATACAGGACAGGAGCCTGCCCTGTCTTGAGTGTGCTTGTCTTCGTCTTTTAGCGCCTATACGCGTTTTGCGTAAACCATGTCACGCTCACAACTGTTCGTTTTCCAGGCTGCAGTGACGTGGGCCGTTTGCGGTGGGTTGCTTGCTTCCTGCCAGCTCACACCAGGGGTTTCAATCCCGCCATCGCCTGCCTTGGACCCTCTGCCGCTGCATCTGGTTCGAGCCGGCTCATCAATCTGGCAACCTGCCTCGACGATGACCAAAGCAAACAGCATGACACATAAACGCGCATCAGGGGCTTCGCCATTTGGGCATGACACCGCGCCAGCGGCGATGCGCTCACAACCGTTCCTTTTTCAGGCTGCAGTCACATGGGCCGTTTCCGGTGGGTTCTTTGGATCCTGGCAGCACACATCAGGGGTTTCAAACCCGCCATGGCCTGCTTTAGATCCTCTGCCGATGCATCTGTTTCGAGCCGGCTCATCAATCTGGCAACCTGCCTCGACGATGATTGAAGCAAACAGCATGACACATAAACGCGCATCAGGGGCTTCGCCATTTGGGCATGACACCGCGCCAGCGACAATGCGCTCACTACCATTCGTTTTCCAGGATGAAGTCACATGGGCCGTTTGCGGTGGGTTCCGTGGTTCCTGTCAGCTCACATCAGGGGTTTTAAACCCGCCATGGCCTGCTTTGGATCCTCTGCCGATGCATCTGTTTCGAGCCGGCTCATCAATCTGGCAACCTGCCTCGACGATGATTGAAGCAAACAGCATGACACATAAACGCGCATCAGGGGCTTCGCCATTTGGGCATGACACCGCGCCAGCGACAATGGGCTCACAACCATTCGTTTTCCAGGATGAAGTCACATGGGCCGTTCGCGGTGGGTTCCTTGGTTCCTGTCAGCTCACATCAGGGGTTTCAATCCCGCCATGACCTGCTTTGGATCATCTGCCGATGCATCTGGTTTGAGACCGCTCATCAATCTGGCAACCTGCCTCGACGATGACCGAAGCAAACAGCATGACACATAAACACGCATCAGGGGTTTCGCCATTTGGGCATGACACCGCGCCAGCGACGATGCGCTCACAACCGTTCGTTTTCCAGGCTGCAGTCACATGGGCCGTTTGCGGTAGATTCCTTGGTTCCCGCCAGCTCACATCAGGGGTTTCAATCCCGCTATGGCCTGCCTTGGATCCTCTGCCGGTGCATCTGGTTCGAGCCGGCTCATCAATCTGGCAACCTGCTCGACAATAACCGCAGCAAACAGCATGATACATAAACGCGCATCAGGGGCTTCGCCATTTGGGCATGACACCGCACCAGCGACGATGCGCTCACAACCGTTCGTTTTCCAGGCTGCAGTCACATGGGCCGTTTGCGGTGGGTTCCTTTGTTCCTGCCAGCTCACATCAGGGGTTTTAATCTCGCCATCGCCTGCCTTGGATACTCTGCCGATGCATCTGGTTCGAGACCGTTCATCAATCTGGCAACCTGCCTCGACGATGACCGAAGCAATTAGCATGACACATAAACACGCATCAGGGGCTTCGCCATTTGGGCATGACACCGCGCCAGCGACGATGCGCTCACAACCGTTCGTTTTCCAAGCTGCAGTCACATGGGCCGTTTGCGGTGGGTTCCTTGGTTCCTGTCAGCTCACATCAGGGGTTTCAGACCCGCCATGGCCTGCCTTGGATCCTCTGCCGATGCATCTGGTTCGAGACCGCTCATCAATCTGGCAACCTGCCTCGACGATGACCGAAGCAAACAGCATGACACATAAACACGCATCAGGGGCTTCGCCATTTGGGCATGACACCGCGCCAGCGACGATGTGCTCACAACCGTTCGTTTTCCAGGCTGCAGTCACATGGGCCGTTTGGGGTGGGTTCCTTGGTTCCTGTCAGCTCACATCAGGGGTTTCAAATCCGCCATGACCTGCCTTGGATCCTCTGCCGATGCATCTGGTTCGAGGAGGCTCATCAGTCTGGCAACCTGCCTCGACGATGATCGAAGCAAACAGCATGACACATAAACACGCATCAGGGGCTTCGCCATTTGGGCATGACACCGCGCCAGTGACGATGCGCTCACAACCGTTCGTTTTCCAGGCTGCAGTCACATGGGCCGTTTGCGGTGGGTTCCTTGGTTCCTGCTAGCTCACATCAGGGGATTTAATCCCGCCATCGCCTGCCTTGGATCATCTGCCGATGCATCTGGTTCGAGCTGGCTCATCAATCTGGCAACCTGCCTCGACGATGACCGAAGCAAACAGCATGGCACATAAACGCGCATAAGGGGCTTCGCCATTTGGGCATGACACCGCGCCAGCGACGATGCGCTCACAACTAGACTTTCATTTGAGCTAGTTGGTTGTAGATTGACATGGTTTACGCAAAACGCGTACAGGCGCTAAACGACGAAGACAAGCACACTCAATACAGGACAGGAGCCTGCCCTGTCTTGAGTGTGCTTGTCTTCGTCTTTTAGCGCCTGTACGCGTTTTGCGTAAACCATGTCACGCTCACAACTGTTCGTTTTCCAGGCTTCAGTGACATGGGCCGTTTGCGGTGGGTTGCTTGCTTCCTGCCAGCTCACACCAGGGGTTTCAATCCCGCCATCGCCTGCCTTGGACCCTCTGCCGCTGCATCTGGTTCGAGCCGGCTCATCAATCTGGCAACCTGCCTCGACGATGACCGAAGCAAACAGCATGACACATAAACGCGCATCAGGGGCTTCGCCATTTGGGCATGAAACCACGCCAGCGACGATGCGCTCACAACCGTTCGTTTTCCAGGCTGCAGTCACATGGGCCATTTGCGGTGGGTTCCTTGGTTCCTGGCAGCACACATCAGGGGTTTCAAACCCGCCATGGCCTGCCTTGGATCCTCTGCCGATGCATCTGTTTCGAGCCGGCTCATCAATCTGGCAACCAGCCTCGACGATGATTGAAGCAAACAGCATGACACATAAACGCGCATCAGGGGCTTCCTCATTTGGGCATGACACCGCGCCAGCGACAATGTGCTCACAACCGTTCGTTTTCCAGGCTGCAGTCACATGGGCCTTTGGGGTGGGTTCCTTGGTTCCTGTCAGCTCACATCAGGTGTTTCAAATCCGCCATGACCTGCCTTGGATCCTCTGCCGATGCATCTGGTTCGAGGAGGCTCATCAGTCTGGTAACCTGCCTCGACGATGATCGAAGCAAACAGCATGACACATAAACACGCATCAGGGGCTTCGGTATTTGGGCATGACACCGAGCCAGCGACGATGCGCTCACAACTAGACTTTTATTTGAGCTAGTTGGTTGTAGCTTGACATGGTTTACGCAAAACGCGTACAGGCGCTAAAAGACGAAGACAAGCACACTCAATACAGGACAGGAGCCTGCCCTGTCTTGAGTGTGCTTGTCTTCGTCTTTTAGCGCCTATACGCGTTTTGCGTAAACCATGTCACGCTCACAACTGTTCGTTTTCCAGGCTGCAGTGACGTGGGCCGTTTGCGGTGGGTTGCTTGCTTCCTGCCAGCTCACACCAGGGGTTTCAATCCCGCCATCGCCTGCCTTGGACCCTCTGCCGCTGCATCTGGTTCGAGCCGGCTCATCAATCTGGCAACCTGCCTCGACGATGACCAAAGCAAACAGCATGACACATAAACGCGCATCAGGGGCTTCGCCATTTGGGCATGACACCGCGCCAGCGGCGATGCGCTCACAACCGTTCCTTTTTCAGGCTGCAGTCACATGGGCCGTTTCCGGTGGGTTCCGTGGTTCCTGTCAGCTCACATCAGGGGTTTTAAACCCGCCATGGCCTGCTTTGGATCCTCTGCCGATGCATCTGTTTCGAGCCGGCTCATCAATCTGGCAACCTGCCTCGACGATGATTGAAGCAAACAGCATGACACATAAACGCGCATCAGGGGCTTCGCCATTTGGGCATGACACCGCGCCAGCGACAATGGTCTCACAACCATTCGTTTTCCAGGATGAAGTCACATGGGCCGTTCGCGGTGGGTTCCTTGGTTCCTGTCAGCTCACATCAGGGGTTTCAAACCCGCCATGACCTGCTTTGGATCATCTGCCGATGCATCTGGTTTGAGACCGCTCATCAATCTGGCAACCTGCCTCGACGATGACCGAAGCAAACAGCATGACACATAAACACGCATCAGGGGTTTCGCCATTTGGGCATGACACCGCGCCAGCGACGATGCGCTCACAACCGTTCGTTTTCCAGGCTGCAGTCACATGGGCCGTTTGCGGTAGATTCCTTGGTTCCCGCCAGCTCACATCAGGGGTTTCAATCCCGCTATGGCCTGCCTTGGATCCTCTGCCGGTGCATCTGGTTCGAGCCGGCTCATCAATCTGGCAACCTGCTCGACAATAACCGCAGCAAACAGCATGATACATAAACGCGCATCAGGGGCTTCGCCATTTGGGCATGACACCGCACCAGCGACGATGCGCTCACAACCGTTCGTTTTCCAGGCTGCAGTCACATGGGCCGTTTGCGGTGGGTTCCTTTGTTCCTGCCAGCTCACATCAGGGGTTTTAATCTCGCCATCGCCTGCCTTGGATACTCTGCCGATGCATCTGGTTCGAGACCGTTCATCAATCTGGCAACCTGCCTCGACGATGACCGAAGCAATTAGCATGACACATAAACACGCATCAGGGGCTTCGCCATTTGGGCATGACACCGCGCCAGCGACGATGCGCTCACAACCGTTCGTTTTCCAAGCTGCAGTCACATGGGCCGTTTGCGGTGGGTTCCTTGGTTCCTGTCAGCTCACATCAGGGGTTTCAGACCCGCCATGGCCTGCCTTGGATCCTCTGCCGATGCATCCGGTTCGAGCCGGCTCATCAATCTGGCAACCTGCCTCGACGATGACCGAAGCAAACAGCATGACACATAAACGCGCATCAGGGGCTTCGCCATTTGGGCATGACACCCCGCCAGCTACGATGCGTTCTCAACCGTTCGTTTTCCAGGATGGAGTTACATGGGCCGTTTGCGGTGGGTTCCTTGGTTCCTGCAAGCTCACATCAGGGGTTTCAATCCCGCCATGGCCTGCCTTGGATCCTCTGCCGATGCATCTGGTTCGAGCCGGCTCATAAATCTGGCATCCTGCCTCGACGATGACCGCAGCAAAGAGCATGACATAAACGCGCATAAGGGGCTTCGCCATTTGGGCATGACACCGCGCCAGCGACGATGCGCTCACAACCGTTCGTTTTCCAGGCTGCAGTCACATGGGCCGTTTGCGGTGGGTTCCTTGGTTTCTGCCAGCTCACATCAGGGGTTTCAAACCCGCCATGGCCTGCCTTTGATCCTCTGCCGATGCATCTGTTTCGAGCCGGCTCATCAATCTGGCAACCTGCCTCGACGATGACCGAAGCAAACAGCATGACACATAAACGCGCATCAGGGGCTTCGCCATTTGGGCATAAAACCGCGCCAGCGACGATGCGCTCACAACCGTTCGTTTTCCAGGCTGCAGTCACATGGGCCGTTTGCGGTGGGTTCCTTGGTTTCTGCCAGCTCACATCAGGGGTTTCAAAGCCGCCATGGCCTGCCTTTGATCCTCTGCCGATGCATCTGTTTCGAGCCGGCTCATCAATCTGGCAACCTGCCCCGACGATGACCGAAACAAACAGCATGACACATAAACGCGCATCAGGGGCTTCGCTATTTGGGCATGACACCGTGTCAGCGACGATGCGCTCACAACTGTTCCTTTTCCGGGCAGCAGTCACATGGGCTGTTTGCGGTGGGTTGCTTGGTTCCTGCCAGCTCACACCACGGGGTTTCAATCCCGCCATCGCCTGCCTTGGATCCTCTGCCGATGCATCTGGTTCGAGCCGGCTCATCAATCTGGCAACCTGCCTCGACGATGACCGAAGTAAACAGCATGACACATAAACGCGCATCAGGGGCTTCGCCATTTGGGCATGAAACCGCGCCAGCGACAATGCGCTCACTACCATTCGTTTTCCAGGATGAAGTCACATGGGCCGTTTGCGGTGGGTTCCGTGGTTCCTGTCAGCTCACATCAGGGGTTTCAAACCCGCCATGACCTGCTTTGGATCCTCTGCCGATGCATCTGTTTCGAGCCGGCTCATCAATCTGGCAACCTGCCTCGACGATGATTGAAGCAAACAGCATAACACATAAACGCGCATCAGGAGCTTCGCCATTTGGGCAAGACACCGCGCCAGCGACAATGCGCTCACAACCATTCGTTTTCCAGGATGAAGTCACATGGGCCGTTCGCGGTGGGATCCTTGGTTCCTGTCAGCTCACATCAGGGGTTTCAAACCCGCCATGACCTGCTTTGGATCCTCTGCCGGTGCATCTGGTTCGAGCCGGCTCATCAATCTGGCAACCTGCTCGACAATAACCGCAGCAAACAGCATGATACATAAACGCGCATCAGGGGCTTCGCCATTTGGGCATGACACCGCACCAGCGACGATGCGCTCACAACCGTTCGTTTTCCAGGCTGCAGTCACATGGGCCGTTTGCGGTGGGTTCCTTTGTTCCTGCCAGCTCACATCAGGGGTTTCAATCCCGCCATGGCCTGCCTTGGATCCTCTGCCGATGCATCTGGTTCGAGCCGGCTCATAAATCTGGCATCCTGCCTCGACGATGACCGCAGCAAAGAGCATGACATAAACGCGCATAAGGGGCTTCGCCATTTGGGCATGACACCCCGCCAGCTACGATGCGTTCTCAACCGTTCGTTTTCCAGGCTGCAGTTACAAGGGCCGTTTGCGGTGGGTTCCTTGGTTCCTGTCAGCTCACATCAGGGGTTTCAAATCCGCCATGACCTGCCTTGGATCCTCTGCCGATGCATCTGGTTCGAGCCGGCTCATCAATCTGGCAACCTGCCTCGACGATGACCGAAGCAAACAGCATGGCACATAAACGCGCACCAGGGGCTTCGCCATTTGGGCATGACACCGCACCAGCGACGATGCGCTCACAACCGTTCGTTTTCCAGGCTGCAGTCACATGGGCCGTTTGCGGTGGGTTCCTTGGTTCCTGTCAGCTCACATCAGGGGTTTCAAATCTGCCATGACCTGCCTTGGATCCTCTGCCGATGCATATGGTTCGAGCCGGCTCATTAGTCTGGCAACCTGCCTCGACGATGATCGAAGCAAACAGCATGACACATAAACATGCATCAGGGGCTTCGCCATTTGGGTATGACACCGCGGCAGCGACGATGCGCTCACAACTAGACTCATTTGAGCTAGTTGGTTGCAGCTTGACATGGTTTACGCAAAACGCGTACAGGCGCTAAAAGACGAAGACAAGCACACTCAATACAGGACAGGAGCCTGTCCTGTCTTGAGTGTGCTTGTCTTCGTCTTTTAGCGCCTGTACACGTTTTGCGCAAACCATGTCACGCTCACAACTGTTCGTTTTCCAGGCTGCAGTGACATGGGCCGCTTGCGGTGGGTTGCTTGGTTCCTGCCAGCTCACACCAGGGGTTTCAATCCCACCATCGCATGCCTTGGATCCTCTGCCGATGCATCTGTTTCGAGCCGGCTCATCAATCTGGCAACCTGCCTCGACGATGACCGAAGCAAACAGCATGACACATAAACGCGCATCAGGGGCTTCGCCATTTGGGCATGACACCACGCCAGCGACGATGCGCTCACAACCATTCGTTTTCCAGGATGAAGTCACATGGGCCGTTTGCGGTGGGTTCCTTGGTTCCTGCCAGCTCACATCAGGGGTTTCAATCCCGCCATGGCCTGCCTTGGATCCTCTGCCGATGAATCTGTTTCGAGCCGGCTCATCAATCTGGCAACCTGCCTCGACGATGACCGAAACAAACAGCATGACACATAAACGCGCATCAGGGGCTTCGCCATTTGGGCATGACACCGCGCCAGCGACGATGCGCTCACAACCGTTCGTTTTAGAGGCTGCAGTCACATGGGCCGTTTGCGGTGGGTTGCTTGTTTCCTGCCAGCTCACATCAGGGGTTTCAATCCCGCCATCGCCTGCCTTGGATCCTCTGCCGATGCATCTGGTTCGAGCCGGCTCATCAATCTGGCAACCTGCCTCGACGATTACCGAAGCAAACAGCATGACACATAAACTCGCATCAGGGGATTCGCCATTTGGGCATGAAACCGCGCCAGCGACGATGCGCTCACAACCGTTCGTTTTCCAGGCTGCAGTCACATGGGCCGTTTGCGGTGGGTTCCTTGGTTCCTGCCAGCTCACATCAGGGGTTTCAAGCCCGCCATGGCCTGCCTTTGATCCTCTGCCGATGCATCTGTTTCGAGCCGGCTCATCAATTTGGCAACCTGCCTCGACGATGACCGAAGCAAACAGCATGACACATAAACGCGCATCAGGGGCTTCGCCATTTGGGCATGACACCGCGCCTACGACGATGCGCTCACAACCATTCGTTTTCCAGGATGCAGTCACATGGGCCGTTCGCGGTGGGTTCCTTGGTTCCTGCAAGCTCACATCAGGGGTTTCAATCCCGCCATCGCCTGCCTTGGATTCTCTGCCGATGCATCTGGTTCGAGCCGGCTCATCAATCTAAGAACCCTACCTCCACGATGACCGAAGCAAACAGCATGACACAGAAACGCGCATCAGGGGCTTCGCCATTTGGGCCTGACACCGCGCCAGCGACGATGCGCTCACCACCGTTCGTTTTCCAGGCTGCAGTTACAAGGGCCGTTTGGGGTGGGCTCCTTGGTTCCTGTCAGCTCACATCAGGGGTTTCAAATCCACCATGACCTGCCTTGGATCCTCTGCCGATGCATCTGGTTCGAGCAGACTCATCAGTCTTGCAACCTGCCTCGACGATGATCGAAGCAAACAGCATGACACATAAACACGCATCAGGGGCTTCGCCAATTGGGCATGACACCGCGCCAGCGACGATGCGCTCTCAACTAGACTTTCATTTGAGCTAGTTGGTTGTAGCTTCACATGGTTTACGCAAAACGCGTACAGGCGCTAAAAGACGAAGACAAGCACACTCAATACTGGACAGGAGCCTGTCCTGTCTTGAGTGTGCTTGTCTTCGCCTTTTAGCGCCTGTACGCGTTTTGCGTAAACCATGTCACGCTCACAACTGTTCGTTTTCCAGGCTGCAGTGACATGGGCCGCTTGCGGTGGGTTGCTTGGTTCCTGCCAGCTCACACCAGGGGTTTCAATCCCACCATCGCATGCCTTGGATCCTCTGCCGATGCATCTGTTTCGAGCCGGCTCATCAATCTGGCAACCTGCCTCGACGATGACCGAAGCAAACAGCATGACACATAAACGCGCATCAGGGGCTTCGCCATTTGGGCATGACACCACGCCAGCGACGATGCGCTCACAACCATTCGTTTTCCAGGATGAAGTCACATGGGCCGTTTGCGGTGGGTTCCTTGGTTCCTGTCAGCTCACATCAGGGGTTTCAAACCCGCCATGACCTGCCTTGGATCCTCTGCCGATGCATCTGGTTCGAGACCGCTCATCAATCTGGCAACCTGCCTCGACGATGACCGATGCAAACAGCATGACACATAAACACGCATCAGGGGCTTCGCCATTTGGGCATGACACGCGCTAGCGACGATGCGCTCACAACCATTCGTTTTCCAGGCTGCAGTCACATGGGCCGTTTGCGGTGGGTTCCTTGGTTCCTGCCAGCTCACATCAGGGGTTTCAATCCCGCCATCACCTGCCTTGGATCCTCTGCCGATGCATCTGGTTCGAGCCGGCTCATCAATCTGGCAACCTGCCTCGAAGATGACCGAAGCAAACGGCATGGCACATAAACGCGCACCAGAGGCTTCGCCATTTGGGCATGACACCGCACCAGTGACGATGCGCTCACAACTGTTCGTTTTCCAGGCTGCAGTCACATGGGCCGTTTGCGGTGGGTTCCTTGGTTCCTCTCAGCTCACATCAGGGGTTTCAAATCCGCCATTACCTGCCTTGGATCCTCTGCCGATGCAACTGGTTCGAGCCGGATCATCAGTCTGGCAACCTGCCTCGACGATTACCGAAGCAAACAGCATGACACACAAACATGCATCAGGGGCTTCGCCATTTGGGCATGACACCGCGCCAGCGACGATGCGCTCGCAACCATTCGTTTTCCAGGCTGCAGTCACATGGGCAGTTTGCGGTGGCTTCCTTGGTTCCTGCCAGCTCACATCAGGGGTTTCAATCCCGCCATGGCCTGCCTTGGATCCTCTGCCGATGCATCTGGTTCGAGCCGGCTCATAAATCTGGCATCCTGCCTCGACGATGACCGCAGCAAAGAGCATGACACATAAACGCGCATCAGGGGCTTCGCCATTTGGGCATGACACCGCGCCAGGGACGATGCGCTCACAACCGTTCGTTTTCCACGCTGCAGTCACATGGGCCGTTTGCGGTGGGTTCCTTGGTTCCTGCCAGCTTACATCAGGGGTTTCAGACCCGCCATGGCCTGCCTTGGATCCTCTGCCGATGCATCTGGTTCGAGCCGGCTCATCAATCTGGCAACCTGCCTCGACGATGACCGAAGCAAACAGCATGACACATAAACGCGCATCAGGGACTTCGCCATTTGGGCATGACACCGCGCCAGCGACGATGCGCTCACAACCGTTCGTTTTCCAGGCTGCAGTCACATGGACCGTTTGCGGTGGGTTCCTTGGTTCCCGACAGCTCACATCAGGGGTTTCAAACCCGCCATGGCCTGCCTTGGATCCTCTGCCGGTGCATCTGGGTCGAGCCGGCTCATCAATCTGGCAACCTGCTCGACGATGACCGCAGCAAACAGCATGACACATAAACGCGCATCAGGGGCTTCGCCATTTGGGCATGACACCGCGCCAGCGAAGATGCGCTCACAACCGTTTGGTTTTCCAGGATGCAGTCACATGGGCCGTTTGCGGTGGGTTCCTTTGTTCCTGCCAGCTCACATCAGGGGTTTTAATCCCGCCATCGCCTGCCTTGGATCCTCTGCCGATGCATCTGGTTCGAGCCGTCTCATCAATCTGGCAACCTGCCTCGACGATGACCGAAGCAAACAGCTAGACACATAAACGCGCATCAGGGGCTTCGCCATTTGGGCATGACACCGCGCCAGCGACGATGCGCTCACAACCGTTCGTTTTCCAGGCTGCAGTCACATGGGCCGTTTGCGGTGGGTTCCTTGGTTCCTGGCAGCACACATCAGGGGTTTCAAACCCGCCATGGCCTGCATTGGATCCTCTGCCGATGCATCTGTCTCGAGACCGCTCATCAATCTGGCAACCTGCCTCGACGATGACCGATGCAAACAGCATGACACATAAACACGCATCAGGGGCTTCGCCATTTGGGCATGACACGCGCTAGCGACGATGCGCTCACAACCATTCGTTTTCCAGGGTGCAGTCACATGGGCCGTTTGCGGTGGGTTCCTTGGTTCCTGCCAGCTCACATCTGGGGTTTCAATCCCGCCATCACCTGCCTTGGATCCTCTGCCGATGCATCTGTCTCGAGACCGCTCATCAATCTGGCAACCTGCCTCGACGATGACCGATGCAAACAGCATGACACATAAACACGCATCAGGGGCTTCGCCATTTGGGCATGACACCGCACCAGCGACGATGCGCTCACAACTGTTCGTTTTCCAGGCTGCAGTCACATGGGCCGTTTGCGGTGGGTTCCTTGGTTCCTGTCAGCTCACATCAGGGGTTTCAAATCCGCCATGACCTGCCTTGGATCCTCTGCCGATGCAACTGGTTCGAGCCGGATCATCAGTCTGGCAACCTGCCTCGACGATTACCGAAGCAAACAGCATGACACATAAACATGCATCAGGGGCTTCGCCATTTGGGCATGACACCGCGCCAGCGACGATGCGCTCACAACCATTCGTTTTCCAGGCTGCAGTCACATGGGCAGTTTGCGGTGGCTTCCTTGGTTCCTGCCAGCTCACATCAGGGGTTTCAATCCCGCCATGGCCTGCCTTGGATCCTCTGCCGATGCATCTGGTTCGAGCCGGCTCATAAATCTGGCATCCTGCCTCGACGATGACCGCAGCAAAGAGCATGACACATAGACGCGCATCAGGGGCTTCGCCATTTGGGCATGACACCGCGCCAGGGACGATGCGCTCACAACCGTTCGTTTTCCACGCTGCAGTCACATGGGCCGTTTGCGGTGGGTTCCTTGGTTCCTGCCAGCTCACATCAGGGGTTTCAGACCCGCCATGGCCTGCCTTGGATCCTCTGCCGATGCATCTGGTTCGAGCCGGCTCATCAATCTGGCAACCTGCCTCGACGATGACCGAAGCAAACAGCATGACACATAAACGCGCATCAGGGGCTTCGCCATTTGGGCATGACACCCCGCCAGCTACGATGCGTTCACAACCGTTCGTCTTCCAGGATGGAGTCACATGGGCCGTTTGCGGTGGGTTCCTTGGTTCCTGCCAGCTCACATCAGGGGTTTCAATCCCGCCATGGCCTGCCTTGGATCCTCTGCCGATGAATCTATTTCGAGCCGGCTCATCAATCTGGCAACCTGCCTCGACGATGACCGAAACAAACACCATGACACCTAAGCGCGCATCTGGGGCTTCGCCATTTGGGCATGACACCGCGCCAGCGACGATGCGCTCACAACCGTTCGTTTTCCAGGCTGCAGTCACATGAACCGTTTGCGGTGGGTTCCTTGGTTCCCGCCAGCTCACATCAGGGGTTTCAAACCCGCCATGGCCTGCCTTGGATCCTCTGCCGGTGCATCTGGGTCGAGCCGGCTCATCAATCTGGCAACCTGCTCGACGATGACCGCAGCAAACAGCATGACACATAAACGCGCATCAGGGGCTTCGCCATTTGGGCATGACACCACGCCAGCGAAGATGCGCTCACAACCGTTCGTTTTCCAGGATGCAGTCACATGGGCCGTTTGCGGTGGGTTCCTTTGTTCCTGCCAGCTCACATCAGGGGTTTCAATCCCGCCATCGCCTGCCTTGGATCCTCTGCCGATGCATCTGGTTCGAGCCGTCTCATCAATCTGGCA